>NC_135701.1:22852529-22855029 GCF_964276395.1 Gasterosteus aculeatus | reverse complement strand
GTCCTGTGCGACTTCAGTCCGAGTGCTTCAGGAGAGCTGAAACGTCCCTTTGGAGGCTCGTCGACGGAAAGGTGTCCCCTCTGAGTGTGAAGGACACTTCATACCTTCTGTTGGTCCTCAGCACACTTTGAAGTGTCTTTTCTGCCGAAAAGGCACCGACATGATGGCTAAACAGCGACTGAGGGCCGAATGTCTGATGTTTGTTCTGATTTTATATATAGTACCCAAGTCAAATTGCTCTGTGTGGAACATAAGTGGCAAAGAATGGCTTCTGATTCTGATTCTGATTCCAATTCTGATTCCAAATGTCTCATCTAAAAACACACCTCACTGGGTGCACCTGGGCAGCACTTACTTTACTTTAGAGCACTTTGATGATTCTTGTGGTTCTGGTCAGTTCCAGGCCTGGAAAAGTCATGGAAAAAAATAAAATCAACAAAAGTTTTGGAAGTCATGGAAATCTGTTATATTAAGATACTTTTCAAATAATTCCTATGGTTTTAAAGAGAGACGCTCAAAATATAAGCAGGACGATCTCACTCGCGTCAACTTAATATACAATTAATAAATTCTGCCACGCGGTAAATAAACGACATGCTCTCGTGCCTCATGCTGCATTCATGACGTCACACATCGAGACACACAAGGAGTGTCAATCCAACATAAATGCTTTCAATATGTAAAATATATTTAGTTCCTGCACGATGAGCATAGATTAAATGATTAATATTCCCAAAATTCCAATTTTAAACCTTTTACAGGTCATGTATTATATATATTGTAAGTAAAAAAACGAAGAAGAAAAAGTATTGCTTCAGGAACTGTTTGGGCACCGGTTTGTTTTAAAAGTATCGTCTTAGCACTGATATCAGGAAAAACCCAAACGATATTCATCCATCGTGGATAGTTACAAAATACAAAAGAAATACAAAATGAGACTTTCTTGGGGCCTAATTGAATGGTGGGGAAACACTGTGTTTGCCTTGCAATTCTCATTGTTAGTTTAAATATTTTCTCACTTTTTTATGTATACACCGAGATTTCACAAAAATGTTTGTCATGGAAATTTAGTTTGAAGTCATGGAAATCCATTGGTCGAAATGTGTAAGATTCTTGTCTTCTTTTCAAAATGATAACGTAGCAACGCTAACAAGTAACAAGGTAATGTAACGCCTTAACGAGTAACAACGTAACAAATAAAAGGTGACATGTAATGGTGTAGCGTGTTACAATGTAACAGAACGATTTAATCTCAATAACGTAATTCAACAACGCAAGAAGTAACAACTTAACAAGAAACAATGTTACAAATACCAACGTAAGTTGACAATAATACTTAACGTGCTGGCCCAGTTATAATACCTCATTAACGTTCTAAGATATGCTAATTAGTCCTATTTTATCTCTATTTGGGTTGGCTGTTGGACAGCTGGAGGTTTTTAGTCTGCTTTATTGTTCATGGCATTACATAATAACAGCAGCTACAGAAGGACTTCACATTCTAAACGGTTAAAACACATTGTGTGCCGGGTGTGTGTCTGTGTATGTGTGTGTGGTAACGGAGACAAAGGCCCAATAAGTGGTTACTTGACGTCTTGCGTACTTGGTCACTTCTGTAGTGAGGAGAGGCCGAGCTGCACACGGAGAGAACTCCCCCGTCTCCAGCTAGCAGCTAATGATAATGCTAGCTAGCACACGCCTACAGATGTGAAGTGCACAGCGAGGCGTTCAGGTGCAGGTCTTCTGGCACTCAAATACACAGTGTGAAAGTCACGTCTTAGTTTAGTTCAGTAGCCTCACTGCTTCAGTGGAGGTTTTTTCGTTGAGTATAAAGTCGTCAGAGAGAGAAACAAACGCTGGAAGAAACGAAACGAAGCTTCTCTGTCGCTTCCACACTTTTATGATCTCAGATAACTGTTCACGTGGACACTTTGTGTCCTATTAATGCACACGATGGGCTGCTCTGGTGAACTTGTTTGAGTCTTTCTGTTTTTCTCTGTTGTTTGTCTGTTGAACTTCACCCCCCAACCAGAGGGAGAGATTCCTGTGTTCTACAGCGAGGCAACGACATGTGGATTCCTGTGTGGGGAGGGAGGGAGGAAGAGAGGGAGGGAGGAAGAGAGGGAGAGAGGGGGAGGGAGAGAGACTTGAGTTGCGTTGAATTTTAGGAATGTTGAGGCTTTTGGCTCCAGTTTGTTCTGACGGAGGATTTGATGGAGGAGGAGGAGGCGGGTGGAGGAGGGACCAAACGAGAGGGAAAGGAGAAGAGAAGGAAGGCCGAGGGAGGAGATAAGGAGGGAGGAAGGCAGACGGAAATAAAGGAGGAGAAGACAAAGAACAGGAAGCAAAGAAAAAGTATAACAGTCCATGTATTGTTACTACGAGAACTAGTAAACAATATGTTTTACTGGGTCGTCTCCCACCAACTTTACGCTCAAAACCCCAAATACCCTAAGAAGACAAACGGAAGATGCTAAACATTAGCATGTCCAGCTAAGCC
>NC_135701.1:22775029-22847529 GCF_964276395.1 Gasterosteus aculeatus | reverse complement strand
CCGCTAAGCGAACGTCCCTCCTCTGTTTGTCCCTCAGAGGACACCGTCCTCCCCACCCTGATGACTCTGAGCTCCACCTCCTCTCCTGCTAGCAGAGGGAGCGCCGTGACAACCACACCTGTGCCAGGTGTGACCTCTGACCTTTCCACCGCATCCACAAACGGTAATAACCGAGCCGGGGTCAGTCGCTGACTGAAGGCCGCCGCATGTTTCTGCGTCTTTACGTCGTTTCACTTCCTGGTTGTAAAGTCTTGCGTGTGTTGCAGAGCGATTCACCTCCAGAACAACAGGTGGAGTCACGTGTTTTGTTGAAGACGACTTAGAGAGTCACGTCTTTGTGTGTGGAAGTCGCTGGTTGCTTTATTTATTGATCATAGACTTTATCCTCATAGTCCGCCAATGACGGCTTGTACAAGCGCTCATATTTACACATTTCTTCCCACAAAAGCTCTTCAATCTGATCCGTTCTCTCGTAAACGTTCTTCCTTTTAATAACGGCCGTATTGTGCTGTGAAAACGGAGACGTGAGACTCCGTAAAGGACGTAGTCAGCAGACCAATCACAGCCTTGCGGGACTCGCAAGGGGGTCTTGTGTCCTTGCGTCTTTCTGAAAACGCAGAAGCATAAACTAGGCTTAACGCCGCTCCGTCCACAGCGGCCGGCCCCTCGGCCAGCGGGGCCCCCGACTACAGCAACACGCCCGTCCTGATTGGCTGCCTGGTGACCATCATCCTGCTGCTCGTCATCGTCATCGTCTTCATCCTGTGGTGCCAATACGTCTGCAAGGTGCTGGAGAAGGTGAGAGATCAATAACGTGTGTTAGAGGTTAGCTCAATCAATCAATCAAGTGGTTAAACTAGTGGTGGGCATAGATTAATTTCTTTAATCTAGATTAATCTCACTGTAATCTTGGAATTAATCTATATTAATCTAGATTAAAATGGCTCATTTGAATTCTGCCAAAGGCATTTAGAATATGTGTGCTACCCAAATAATGACTAAAAGTCAGTCTTTGAGAACAGGTTTCTCAAGCCAGGAGGCACATGAGACCAGAGGCGTGCTGGTCACGATAGTTCGCCTAGCGGGTAGCTTGTAAGGTGGATCACCTGTGGCCGCCTGAAGAACAAGCTCGAGCCCGTCATCTTCTGCCACGCTGGTGGCGATCCACTGAGCGAGGACATTCGTTAGCTTGGCCGATAGAGCCGTGCTGTCGGACTCGCCTCGGTGTCACTCAAACATAGTAGTTTGACGACGGCTCTACATCAGTGCTTGGCCCGGCATCCTGCGCGTTAGCTAAGCGGTGCTTTGCGTTTAGGTCGTGTTTGAGACTTGAAGAACTTCTACAGTAAACTAATTCTTCGTCTTGTCGAGGTTTCCATTGGGAAGCTTCTTAAAAGTAAATTAGGTAAAACATCCGCGCTCGTAGGTAAACATCTGCGCTGGAATATCAAGGTGAAAATCACCATAGCTTGCGTAGTACAGACCCAGCTCCCAACCTAACTTTGAGAATAGATTATCGGCCCATTTTTTCTTTATCGCCGATAAGAGTCTCACCATAACGCAGCGCGTTACCGCCGATAACGGCCCACCACTAGTTTAAACCCAAAGTACTCACAATGAAACACAATGCTCAGTATAAATCAATAAAAAAGTAAAATGTTAACAAAGTTAATGAATGGAATAAGAAGTGAAATGTACGGATTTTTAGTAAAGCTCCTCCTCCTCCTCTCCTCTCCTCTTCCAGGCTCCCCGTCGGATACTCAACGAGGAGGTGACGGTGCGGCTCTCCTCCTGCAGCGACACCATCATCCTCCAGACGCCCCCCGTGCCCCCCCGCTCCGGCCACGCCCCCTCAGGTAGACAGTGTGACGCATACACAGAGAGCCAGCCATGTTCTCAGTCCGTCTTCATTTTGTTCATATCAACATATAAGTTTGCCACTTCATCACTACATTAAGAGGAGCATTTATTGAATTAGAGTATTCAGAGCATTCAGATGTTTATTCAACTCACTACTGAATTGAAACCTTTGTTGTCGTCATGGATACACGTTGCAGAAATGTGATCTTGTAACTTGTCGGACCGCCTCTCCTCAGACCCCGCCCACACCGACCCCCACTACGAGAGGGTGTTCTTGCTGGACCCCCAGTACCAGAACCCGGCGGCGCTGAGGAGCAAACTGCCGGAGCTGTCTCAGAGCGCCGAGGCCTCCGGTAGGCTGTGAGAGTGTTCACGTCTAGAGAGGATATGACAAGTTGGTGATACGTGTTCCTCCTGTGCACAGCTCACCCTTTCACTAGAACTTACATTCTCACAAGATCCACTCGTATGAACTGGGGAGGAATGGATAGATGGAATAATATCACAATATTTTGCTTTGCGATATCGCATCATGCTTAGTATTGTATTGTATTTTATACATATAGAAATATAATACATTATTACCTTTTTACAGCTGTTCAATGTTGATAATGTCACTTTGCGACTCAGGTACGGTGATATTATCATATTGTGACTACGGTATGGTAATATTATTATAGTGTGACTTAGATACGGTGATATTATTGTATCGTGACTTAGGTATGGTGATATTATCGTATGGTGACTTAGGTACAGTGATATTATCGTATGGTGACTTAGGTACAGTGATATTATTGTATCGTGACTTAGGTACAGTGATATTATCGTATCGTGACTTAGGTACAGTGATATTATCGTATCGTGACTTAGGTACAGTGATATTATTGTATCGTGACTTAGGTATGGTGATATTATTATAGTGTGACTTAGGTACAGTGATATTATCGTATCGTGACTTAGGTACAGTGATATTATCGTATCGTGACTTAGGTACAGTGATATTATCGTATCGTGACTTAGGTACAGTGATATTATTATAGTGTGACTTAGGTACAGTGATATTATCGTATCGTGACTTAGGTACAGTGATATTATTGTATCGTGACTTAGGTATGGTGATATTATTATAGTGTGACTTAGGTACAGTGATATTATCGTATCGTGACTTAGGTACAGTGATATTATCGTATCGTGACTTAGGTACAGTGATATTATCGTATCGTGACTTAGGTACAGTGACATTATCGTATCGTGACTTAGGTACAGTGATATTATCGTATCGTGACTTAGGTACAGTGATATTATTGTATCGTGACTTAGGTATGGTGATATTATCGTATCATGACTTAGGTACAGTGATATTATCGTATCATGACTTAGGTACGGTGATATTATCGTATTGTGACTAAGGTATGGTGATATTATTATAGTGTGACTTAGGTACAGTGATATTATCGTATCGTGACTTAGGTACAGTGATATTATTGTATTGTGACTAAGGTATGGTGATATTATTATAGTGTGACTTAGGTACAGTGATATTATCGTATCGTGACTTAGGTACAGTGATATTATTGTATCGTGACTTAGGTATGGTGATATTATCGTATCATGACTTAGGTACGGTGATATTATCGTATTGTGACTAAGGTATGGTGATATTATTATAGTGTGACTTAGGTACAGTGATATTATCGTATCGTGACTTAGGTACAGTGATATTATTGTATCGTGACTTAGGTACAGTGATATTATTGTATCGTGACTTAGGTATGGTGATATTATTATAGTGTGACTTAGGTACAGTGATATTATCGTATCGTGACTTAGGTACAGTGATATTATCGTATCATGACTTAGGTACAGTGATATTATCGTATCGTGACTTAGGTACAGTGATATTATCGTATCGTGACTTAGGTACAGTGATATTATCGTATCGTGACTTAGGTACAGTGATATTATCGTATCATGACTTAGGTACAGTGATATTATCGTATCGTGACTTAGGTACAGTGATATTATCGTATCGTGACTTAGGTACAGTGATATTATCGTATCGTGACTTAGGTACAGTGATATTATCGTATCGTGACTTAGGTACAGTGATATTATTGTATCGTGACTTAGGTATGGTGATATTATCGTATCATGACTTAGGTACGGTAATATTATTGTATCATGACTTAGGTACAGTAATATTATCGTATCGTGACTTAGGTACGGTGATATTATCGTATCATGATAAGCCACCACGGTGCGTCAGTCTGCCCCCTGCTGGCCCTTCTTAGAACCCTCCGTCTCCTCACTTCTCGCCTCTCGCTCTTTGCTTCTCCTTTTTCTCCTCCGTGGACATCAGTACTTCCAAGATGAAGCATGCTCACTCACTCTGCAGCTCTCCTCTCTGTCCACCTTTCCTCCTTCTTCTCCTCCTCTTCCTCCAGCTCTCCTCCTCGGTAACCCTATCTACGACTACCTCCTACTGACGTGTCACATGACATCTGGCTGGCTGCGCGGTAAGAGCTGAAAGGTGTGGCTTTAGGGAAGAGGAAGTCGTCTATGGATGCATTTTTCATTCCAGTACATGAAGTATTTTATTCTCTATAAAACGACAAAGACACAACTGATGAAATTATGATTTGACCAATAGGTTTGCAGACAATTAGTTTTAAGGAAGGTATTATCTCAGGATAACAGAATTGGTTCATTTTTTGCCGTTTTTCCTGATATTACCAAATATGTTGATCGGAGCCACATTGATCACACATATTTATGATATATCTGTGCGTTGGTTAATAAGCAGGACATGTGTTTGAGAAAAAATTACAGACATTTGTCCACTCAATGCACATTTAACCATAGTTTTCATGGTAAATTGTATTCTCTGATCCAAAGTGAACTATTTTCTTTGTAATCACAAATGATCAATATTGGCATTGGCCTTAAATGAAGCAATGTCTAGTTCAGTATCACATCGGTCTAGAATGCATGATCTCCACCACCTGATGGAGCTGGTCTTCTCCCTCCACCAGCGTGTGGAGGAGGCTACGCCGAGCCCGACGTCACCCAGTGCACGCCCCACCAGTGTTTCCATAGCAACGCCCCGCACTATGCCGAGACCGACATCGTGCGCCTGCAGGGCGTGACCGGCAGCAACATGTACGCCGTGCCCGCTCTCACCGTCGACTCGCTCACTAGGAAGGACATCTCCGCCGCCGAGTTCCCGCGCCAGCAGCTGATCTTCCGGGAGAAGCTGGGGGAGGGTCAGTTCGGAGAGGTGAGGAGGAGGCGGGGCTAAGAAAACAACCTGGTGCATGTGATTTGTTCTCCCCGTAACAAAGCGCTGTGGCACTTACGCCTACCTGTCCCCTGCAGGTCCACCTGTGCGAGGCCGAGGGACTCCCAGAATTCCTCGGGGAGGGCTCTCCTCTCCCCGAGGGGGACGGGCACTCGGTGCTGGTGGCCGTCAAACAGCTGAGGGCCGATGCCACCAGCCAAGCCAGGTACGTAAATCCTGTAGATTTCCAGATAAGGGATATCTACTCCTGTAAATGAGGAGACGAGATGCATGAGGTAGTGCTTCCTCCACCTCTGGTGACCTCTAAAGCCTGTTTCCTCCCTGCGTCCTCCAGGAACGACTTCCTGAAGGAAATAAAGATCATGTCCCGTCTGAACGACCCCAACATCATCCGGCTGCTGTGCGTGTGCGTGTCGTCCGACCCGCTGTGCATGGTGACGGAGTACATGGAGAATGGAGACCTCAACATGTTCCTGTCGCAGCGCGAGATCGAGAGCACGTTGACGCACGCCAACAACATCCCCTCAGTCAGGTTGGAGTGGAAAACCCCATCCCGTTTATACACGCTAACATGCTAACATGCTAACGCCACCTGTTCAATTCATCCAAACAAGTGTGCTCACTACCTCCTCCACCCCCCCCCCCCCTTCCCCCGCCAGCCTGTCCGACCTCCTCCACATGTCGGTGCAGATATCATCAGGGATGAGGTACCTGGCGTCCCTCAACTTCGTGCACCGCGACCTGGCCACCAGGAACTGCCTCCTGGACCGCCGCCTCACCATCAAGATCGCCGACTTCGGGATGAGCCGGAACCTGTACAGCAGCGACTACTACCGCATCCAGGGCCGGGCGGTGCTCCCCATACGCTGGATGGCCTGGGAGAGCATCCTGCTGGTGAGGGTTGGCACAGGATAGGAATAAAGAAGATACCTCCACCTGCTCCTCACAGGGGATCTTTAATGCTGGAGTCTGCTCCATGACTTCATGCTTTACTCTTCACTCAGCTTTACTCTTCTACGTTACAAGTACAGCTGCTGATCGAGGCAGCGAGTTCCTTAAATCTCTATGTGGCCTCTCGCGTGCTCTGCAGGGTAAGTTCACCACGGCCAGCGACGTGTGGGCGTTCGGCGTCACGCTGTGGGAGATCTTCACTCTGTGCAAGGAGCAGCCCTACAGCCTGCTGTCTGACGAGCAGGTCATAGAGAACACTGGCGAGTTCTTCAGGAACCAGGGCCGACAGGTGAGGCGGACCAACGGCCCCTAAAAGCAGCTCCTGCTAATGCTTATGGCCTTTTGATTGATTACGCGTGTTTGTCATTCATGTGGACCGGATCTAGATCAGGACCCAGCCAGTAACTCACTGATGAGACTCTTAATGTGGAAATGTGTTTAGTGGTCCACATCTAGCAGGTTGGTGGTCAGGCATTCAAGGGCCGAACAGGGTGGGATACATTGGTGTGATCGTACTGTATTCAGGGTCTGTGAATGGTTGGAACTTACGTTGACACAGCATGTCCTCTGAGGACATCTGAGGAGTTCTTTGTTTGCAGTTCTTCACTAACAACCTCTTTTACCTCTCCTGTGGTCCTGGATCAGATCTTCCTCTACGGCCCTCCGCTCTGCCCGCCGTCCCTCTTCGAGCTGATGATGCGTTGTTGGAGTCGCGACATACCAGATCGACCCAGTTTCGAGGGACTCTACCAGGCCCTGAAGCCCCACGTCAACCAGTGAGCTCGGGCTGCTGGGATGAACTTGGACTTGTGTGGGACGAGAGACACGAGAGGACTGAGGCCTGGAATCACGTTAGGAAAAGATCGCGTTCAGAGGGAAAGAAGAAACTGGAAGAACTGTGGTCAGAAGGTGGGTTTGTTTGGTGGTAACAGCAGGAATCTGTCCTGAGGGACCACAAGGAGGAACTCCAAAGACCTCCGAGATTTCTATCGTTTCACAGTCTGCTCCGTGTCTTTAAATCCCCTTTGACCAAAACCTGTTGTCAGACATTTCTAAGATATGTTTTTATTATGTTGCCTTGGTGCTGAAGGTACCATAAGCTCTATATTCTTCTTCTCTTGGCTTTTAAAGATGCCAAAAACTGGACGGACTCTTCAGTCTTGTTAGCGTCCCCGTGTCCCTGTGGTGTTTTTGTTATTGTAAAGCACTGTCCTTGTATCTCAGTTATTCATGTTCATATATTAACCCACACTGGAGCTAGGGATAGGCCATAGTGTAGTTTTTGTGTCGCTTTGATTGGTTTTTATTTACATTGTTTTACAGTAATTTACTGTTGGTCTCTCTCTTGTGGATGTGAACGTTTTACCTGAATCTCAGTCAGAGGGAAATTAAGAGGAGCTGTCACTCAAACCAAATAACAAACAGTTGTGTTGTACCTATTTTGTTGGCAAAGAGAAATAAAGAGTGTTGAACGATGATATGATCATATAACATTAGTAAAACGCAATATAGCGTCAACGTTGGCCAGTTTGTGCCTTACATCTGTAGCTTGCCACATCTGTCCTGTACGCATCACGCCTCTTCTTTTTGCGTATTAGTGGCGTGTGTGGTGTAAATGGGGCGATTCCAGTGTCAAAGCAGTAAAATGTATGTAGTAGTGAGTACTGATGGCGCTCTCATTCCCTCCTTCCCTTTATTACATAATGATGCAGGTTGGACTCAAAGGAAACAAACATCTGTTGCTCCCAATACGACTGGCGGCATGAATCCTCGTGCCACTTTGAGAGAAAGTTGGGACCCTTTAGTGAACCTTCTTCTACCCGCCGAAGGTATAAAGTCAATGTTTAATTAACAGCATTAAATCATTAATATATTGATTCAAAAATGTTTTCCCTCGAACATAAACAAAATGAGATTGACTTTGAGAGCTTCTATTCAACAGGAACATGGCAAATATGTCAAATGATAATGCACATTACTTTATGTGCCATTCGTTTGATGTTTTAGTTGCGTATTAGTGGGTATTACGCGTGTGCCGTATTTGAAACAAATTGTTGTAAAATGGTGCAAATCAACGTGAGCTTCATGTGAAAGAGCAAATATGTTGAGTTAAGTGCATCCTCCAGTGTTTCCGTGGTGACCGTGTGCCTGTACGGTGTGAGTGTGTGTGTGTGTGTGTGTGTGTTTGAACACTGGGAGCGATGGGATCAAAGTGGTTAATTCTATTATTAAATGAGGAGGGACTTTGAAAGGGACTTTTTTTAAGCAATAAGACAGAAAGTAAGGAAACCACTAAACTCAATCACCCAGAGTCCTTTGCTACAGCGAGCCTACCTTTTTGTTCTGGTTCCATTAGAGAGAGAGACGTCTGTTAGTTCGATAGTGTAATGCATAAGTGATCAGAAAGCAGTGTGATGAGTATTGACAGTTGATCATCCATCATTTCTCGTTGTTTCTCTGATGACTTCTGGGACGATGGTCCAGGAGCCGTTCTAATGTGTCCTGCTTCAGACTGTACATGGGCTCGTAGCTGTGTATATTAATATATTGGGAGTTGGAACCTTGGTGTTTCTCACTCTGTAGCCTCTCATGTTGGTTTTCTCCTTAATAAACAT
Source organism: Gasterosteus aculeatus (assembly GCF_964276395.1). Taxonomy (NCBI): domain Eukaryota; kingdom Metazoa; phylum Chordata; class Actinopteri; order Perciformes; family Gasterosteidae; genus Gasterosteus; species Gasterosteus aculeatus. The sequence continues at coordinate 22,838,805 of NC_135701.1, read as the reverse complement.
TTTGTCAAACAGCAGAGCAGTTTGTCTTATTTTACACTTACACTCAAATAGTCGCTAAAGTTTACCAAATGCTGTCTTTCGTAAGGTTTAACCTGACTGAACTCCATGACGCTGTGATGAGCAGCCATATTTGAACCCTTCACAGTAGTAATAGTCTGGTGCATCTGGTAAACACCCAGTGTTTGAAGGGATTGATCAGATGTTAATCACTCCCCTACGGGAGGAATCGCCAACTTTACCTCTTTGATTTGACTGGTTTCCAAACAGCCAATAAAAAGTGGATTTTTCCGTGATTTCTTCCCTGTGAGTGAAACACGTGGCGAATAACCCGCCTTCTATTCCAGCTGTGTTTACTGCTGCCACTCCCTCGCTTTCAGTCGCCATCAAAGAACCGGTGTGCCGCACAACATGTGCATCTGGTGGGGGTCCGTGTGCTGGATATCAGCGGGGGGTTGGAGACAGAAACATTTTCCAGGACTGAACCCTGCAGAAAACTTCACAAAATATCACACCTTTAAGCAGCAGCACAACTGATGAAGTGGTCGATAGCAGATCCTGGAGCGGTTTACAGGAGATGTACTCAACGTACTCGTTGTCTTTACTGCAGCAACAACTTAGTTTTTGGGGGATTTAAGTGGTTCCAGTTAGTCAGCAGGTCTCTGCTTGTGAATGAAACTTCCAGGTGGATTTTCTTCCTGTTTTTCCAGGATAAACAATGGCGGCTGTGTTCCACTTTAACGACAGGCTCATGGTGGGCAGGAATGTTGCACATGACACCGGTAAAAAGTAACTTTACAGCTAATAAACAGGGACACAATTAATGGGCTACTTTCATTCAGCCATTCTTTAGCAGCCACCAGAGGGCAGACGAACTCAACACACTGACGAGTAGCAACCGGCTGCTACTCCCACAAACCACATGAAGATTCACCAGGAGCCTTTATGTTTGTCTCATGTTAGGAGATGGGGAAACGTCCCCGGCTCGTTTCTAACTGAGGGGGTTTTCTGCTGAGCAGGTGGTGTGAACTGGTCTCATCACACCCGGTTTTGATCAAGAAAACCAGAAGGGTAAAAACTGCAGTCCCTCAACTGGCCACTGGAGGGATGGCAAACAGTCCCTCGTGAAAATGACCAAATGTACAGCAAACTAAACTTGAAGCACTCCCAGGCTGGACTAGAGATAAAATCCCTCCAGCCTGTTCAGGGGCTCTGGCCCAAAACCCCCAAAGAGGCAACCAGGAAGATCAGATGTTGAACCGCCTCGGCTGGTCCCCTTCAACCTGAAGCATCCATGTGTCTCTACTCCTCTGGGGGTCTAAGCTCCTATTCCCTCGAAGGCCGAGTCCAGCTACTCTGCGAGTGAAGCTCTTGCAGTGACGACCCAAAGCTCGGCGCTGAGGGTCCGAACCTACAAGGATCCACTCAAACTCTGATCTGACTTTGATCCACCAACTTCCAGCAGAGAGTCACGGCCGCAGACTGACTGACTCTCGCCTCCTGGCGGCCTCACGCTCGGCTGCAAACCTCCCCGCTGTGAGGGCGATCTGAGGGACCGAAATGTCGCTGGCGGATCAGACCTTGAGGCGGGGCAGATAGTGGTTGAAGGTGACGTTCAATCTGCTGGTGCCGTCGGCGGCCGAAGCCCAATCTGCCGTTGGTTTGTGTGCAGGGACAAAGTCTTGTGGTGCGGTGTGGTCTATTGTTTCACGCGTGTTCACTGATACTCGTTGACTCCTCCACCTGTGTGTGACTCTTTGGCTGGAACCTTCTATTTGGATCAATTACTCCTGATATGAGAAATTGTATGAGCCCTCGCGTAAGCTGGTCTCCGTCACCACGGCAACATCTGGCCACAGCGACCAATGGGGTGAGTAAGTCTTGAACGTTAAAGGAGAAGTGAACTGGACGGCAAGCGCTGGTTGGACGAGACCACCACACGCTCCACAACGAGTGATTGACAGGCCATGTGACCCGCCTCCCTCTGATGTTGGAGGGGAGCCGTGTGAAGGTCAGAGGCTCGCTGACTGATGTGGATCCAGGTCCTGCTGGATGGTTTTAATGAGTCTGGCTTCTGTTACAGCTGCTAAGGATGAAGAGCCACGTAACTGATGCACGGGTCCGCCGACGTCCCAGAACCCCCCTTGAAAATAGCATGTTGTACATTTAATAGTGTGTTTTTCATGATTTATTTGAACCAGTGCAGCTTCATCACACAGCCTGTGATAGAGTATTCTGGTGCTGCAGGTGTTACTGGTATTACTGGTGCTGCTGGGGCTGCTGGTGCTGCTGGGCAGAGCTCAGCAGAGAGGCAGAGAGTTTCCGTAGCTCTTTATGTGTCCTGTGTGCAGGACCCCCCCCCCCCCCCCCCACTTGCAGACCACCAGGCCTCATTATGAAGCAGTTTAAAGGCTCGGGCGCACACCTGCTTCTCGTTGGAAACAGCAGCGACGGTCTTTTGTGTTCCTGAAGTGCAGAGAGACGCTTTGATCTCCACGCAAACGTCATAAAAAAGGCCGTTGTTTAGCTTGGAATCACTTTTTCCTCTCGGTTTAACTGCGCCCACGTGGCGCTGCTGCAGGCTAGCGTAGCGCGCTAAGCAGAACCACGGGCTAACGCGTGTCATCATGGACTATCATCTAACCTAATGGACTCAGTATCTACACGTATCCCCCTGGTTGCATGTTGCCCGTAGGTCTCACATAGATGAAGACATCCAGAACATTTTGTCAGCATCCCAAAAGCGAATGTCCCTTTCTCTGAATGTTCAAAGCTTAGAGAAAGAAATTAAAATGTCACAAATTTTGTTCTGCCCGAACCACGGAGCTGGAGTCAGCGGCGGTTACACGCGTGTCAACGGAACGCATCTCAAGGTTCTTCACATACCCGAGCAACGTGATCTCCAAAAGCTGTTCCTAAAAACGTATGCGAAATATTTGACATAGAAATTCGTAACAATACACAGGAACTGGCGGTGGTTAACCACGCCCCCCGAGTGGACGTCTCTCCGCCATGTTGGATTCTTGAGTGAACGTCTCTCCGCCATGTTGGATTCTTGAGTGAACGTCTCTCCGCCATGTTGGATTCTTGAGTAAACGTCTCTGCCATGTTGGATTCTTGAGTGAACGTCTCTCCGCCATGTTGGATTCTTGAGTGAACGTCTCTCCGCCATGTTGGATTCTTGAGTGAACGTCTCTCCGCCATGTTGGATTCTTGAGTAAACGTATCTGCCATGTTGGATTCTTGAGTGAACGTCTCTGCCATGTTGGATTCTTGAGTGAACGTCTCTCCGCCATGTTGGATTCTTGAGTGAAAGTCACTCCGCCATGTTGGATTCTTGAGTGAACGTCTCTCCGCCATGTTGGATTCTTGAGTGAACGTCTCTCCGCCATGTTGGATCGTTAAAAATACAATCATAACATGTTTATTTCACATGGTTAGACTTCAGGAAGTGTGTTTACGGGGCGCAGGTCCCCGTTCACATTGAATAGGGCGACGTCATCAGTTGCAGTCTGACCACTAAATATAGAACCACTTGTTTCATCTGTTTGTACAAATTCAAAGGTTCAAGGTCATCCACGAGAGGTCACATGAGAAAGACCCTCCCTCCCTCCCGCCCTCCCTGCCTCCCTCCCTCAGCAGTACTCCATGGCTGCTGAGCCTCCCCTCTTGAGAGGAGCTCCAGGCTGCGCGGAACAGGCTTCATTAGGAACTCGCGCGTGGATCCGGGACATGAAGGGCCTCTCTGCCGACTCCGTGCTGCCGTTTCTCTCACACGTGAGTTTGCTCCTCGGCTCTCTGGCGGGGGCCCTCGCTCAGGAGGCCGCGGGGGACGCCGGTGGCGGCGGAGATGCGCTCCGGCGGGGGTTGACATGGCAACACAACGGGCAGGTCTTCAGCATCCTCAGCCGCGGGTCCCAGTACCGGCCGTCCGGCAGCAGGCGGGCCGGGCTCCGCGGACTCAATAACCCGGTGGTGGTTCTCAGCAGCGCCAACGACACGGTCCCGGCGGCGTCCCGGGGATCCCCGCGCGTCCCCGCCGCCAGCGACGACGCGCAATTACGCGCGGCGACGCGCCAACCGCAGCCGGAGGACGCGATGGTCGGAGACGATCCGCACAACCCGTACAAGGCTTCCAACTACTACCCGTACTATAACTACTACCACTCGTACTACAGACCCAGACCCAGGGCCCAGGCGCGACGCGGGTACGGAACCAGATACCAGCAGCACGGTACGACCCGATCCCCAGAGGAGGAACCAAAACCAGCCTGGTTTCATGTTTGATGACCTGAATCTAAAGAATGTTTAATCATCACCTCTCATGCGTTACTTTGTGTCTCTTTATAATAGTTTTGTTCTTCTAGTTCTTTTTGAGGCTCTTGTTATTTTCCTTTTAGTTATATTTTAGATGGAAGGGGGGCTGAGGGGGGGGGGGGGGGGGCATTGGGCCTGTCCCCGTTACAAACCTATTACATTGTAGCTGCTCAGACCTTAGTTGATCTCCTCCATGCTGATGTTTGGCAGATGTTTTTTTGTCTGGTGCTAAAATGGTTGTTTCAGAAATCTTCTTTGGCATTTGTACCTAAATACTAATACAACTAAAAGTACTGCATTCAATTAAAGTAGTGAGAGTATATCTTTGAGATATTGTACTTTAATCTGCTGCCAAGCATCATATTAAAAAGTATTATACCTCTGAGCTGTAGTACTACATGTACCTCTGAGCTGTAGTACTAAATGTACCTCTGAGCTGAAGTACTATATGTTCCTCTGAGCTGTAGTAGATGTACGTCTGAGCTGGAGTACTACATGTACCTCTGAGCTGAAGTACTAAATGTTCCTCTGAGCTGTAGTACTACATATTCCTCTGAGCTGTAGAACTACATGTTCCTCTGAGCTGTAGTACTACATGCATCTGTGAGCTGTAGTACATGTGTTGCTGGTCTAGGTCTCCCTGATCTGGTTCCTGATCCGGACTACATCCAGACCGGCAGCTACGTGCAGAGGATGCCGATGTACAGCCTCCGCTGTGCTGCCGAGGAGAACTGCCTGGCCTCGTAAGACCACCTCATCAATATGATCAATATGATCAATATGATCAATATGGCCTCTCTGTATGTGACCCTATAGATCCATAACGTCCTGCTGATAATCAATCAGTAATCTACACTCTGATCTTTACATGAAGGCTGATGAAAACATTACAGAGTCAGTAAAAACCCTTTTTAATATACTTTGATACTTGAGTACTGTACTTTATTACTTGAGTACTGTACTTTAATACTTGGGTACTTTGATACTTGAGTACATTACTTTAATACTTGAGTACTGTACTTTAATACTTGGGTACTTTACTTTGATACTTGAGTACTGCACTTTAATACTTCAGTACTGTACTTTGATACTTGAGTACTTTACTTTAATACTTAAGTACTGTACTTTAATACTTGGGTACTTTACTTTGATACTCGAGTACTGTACTTTAATACTTGAGTACTGTACTTTAATACTTGGGTACTTTGATACTTGAGTACTTTACTTTAATACTTGAGTACTGTACTTTAATACTTGGGTACTTTACTTTGATACTCGAGTGCTGTACTTTAATACTTGAGTACTGTACTTTAATACTTGGGTACTTTGATACTTGAGTACATTACTTTAATACTTGAGTACTGTACTTTGATACTTGAGTACTGCACTTTAATACTTGAGTACTGTATTTTAATACTTGAGTACTGTACTTTAATACTTGGGTACTTTGATACTTGAGTACATTACTTTAATACATTTTATTGTGTCTCCTTTCCTGTCTCCTCCCTCCTGTATCTCCTCCTCCCTTTCTCCCCTCTCCTCCTGTCTCGTCCTGATCCCTCTGTCATATCTCCTCCTCCCCTCCTTCCTCCTCCTTGTCTCCTCCACTCCTTGCCTTCTCTCCTCCTCCTCCAGCTCCTCCTCCTCCTCTCATCACTATGACACCCGGGTGTTGCTGCGGTTCCCTCAGCGGGTGAAGAATCAGGGAACAGCTGACTTCCTGCCCAGTAGACCTCGATACGAGTGGGAGTGGCACAGCTGCCATAAGTAAGCTGCTCCTCCTCTTCCACGTCTTTGAGCGACCTGACTGGTGACCTCCTCCTTGTTGTTGTTGTCACAGCCACTTCCACAGCATGGACGACTTCAGCCTGTACGAGCTGCTGGAGGTCGGCTCCGAGAGACGAGTGGCCGAGGGACACAAGGCCAGCTTCTGTCTGGAGGACACGTCATGTGACCCGGGGTACTACCGCCGCTACGCCTGCACCTCCCACACACAGGTACACAGCTGTTACACACGCACACACAGGTACACACCTGTTACACACGCACCCTCAGGTACACACCTGTTACACACGCACACACACAGGTACACAGCTGTTACACACGCACCCTCAGGTACACACCTGTTACACACACACACTCAGGTACACACACAGGTACACACCTGTTACACACGCACACACAGGTACACAGCTGTTACACACACACACTCAGGTACACACACAGGTACACACCTGTTACACACGCACCCTCAGGTACAAACCTGTTACACACGCACCCTCAGGTACACACCTGTTACACACGCACCCTCAGGTACACACCTGTTACACACACACACTCAGGTACACACCTGTTACAAACTTACACACACAAGAACCGTTATAAGTCCAATGTAAGTGCTGCAGTTAGTTAGTGTGTTAGTGGAGGTAGAGTCTGAAGAGGTGTGTCTTTAGTCTGAAGATGTGAAGGCTCTCTGTGGTCCTGATGTCTTCAGAGACCTCCTTCCACCATTTAGGAGCAGGACAGCAAAGAGTGGAGATCTAGTTGAGTGTTTTGCTCTCAGTGAGGAGGAACAAGCAGTTTATCACATGCAGAGCGGAGAGTGCGGGTCGGGATGTCGGGTTGGACCAGGTCCTGGATGGAAGCTGGACCCGATCCATTCACAGCACGGTACGTGAGCACCATGTTTAGAACTGGATGAGCCACCGGTACCAGTGGAGAGAGCGGAGGAGTGGAGGAGTGAGGGAGAACTTAGGAAGGTTAAAGACCAGTGGAGCTGCTGCATTCTGGATGAGCTGCAGAGGCTGAATGGTGGTAGCAGGAGACCTGCAGGAGAGAGTTACAGTAGTCCAGGAGGGAGATGACATGAGCCTGAATCAGTACCTTCTGAGTGAGAAGAGGACGTGTTCTCCTGATGTTGTAGAGCGAGTATCTACAGGATGGTGGTGTCAGTGATGTTGGAGTCAGGGAGAGTCGGCTGTCGACGTCACGCCGAGGTTTCTGCAGTCAAAGTGGACGTTAACACGGAGTCTCAAAGTTAACAGTCAGGTCCTGTGAAGGAGAATCTTTCCCCAGAAAGAGAAGTAGTTCCGTCTGTCAGGGTTGATTTTCAGATGGTGGGCGGATCCACTGAGAGACGTCAGTCAGACAGGCAGAGATCAGAGGGAGGGAACGAGAGAATTAGTTGGGTGTCATCAGCATCGCTGTGGTAGGAGAAGCAATGCGAGCGAATGACAGCGCAGAGAGAGTTGGTGTAGAGCGAGAAGAGAAGGGGACCCAGCACGGAACCCTGAGGAACTCCAGTAGTAAGAGGACAAGGTTCCGACACAGATCCTCACCAGGTTACCCGGTAGGTGCGTCCGTCGAGGTAGGACGAGAGAAGGGAGAGAGCAGAGCCTGTGACACCAAGTTCCTAAAGGGAGGAGACGAGGATCTGCTGGTTGACTGTGTCAAATGCAGCAGAGAGGTCCAGAAGGACAAGGACAGAGGAGAGAAAGGACCTCTAGCAGTGTGGAGTTGCTCTGAGACAGCAAGGAGAGCAGTCTCTGTGGAACGGCATTGAAGCCTGACTGGTGGGGGTCAAGGAGGTTGTTACGGTGGAGATAAGAAGAGAGTTGGTTAAAGATCACACGTTCAAGGGTTTTGGACATAAAGGGAAGAAGAGAGACCGTCTGTAGTTGTTTTCTTCAGAAGGGTTGAGGGTGGGTTTCTTCAGGAGAGGGTTGACTCTTCTCCTTCAGAGAAAACAGCCAGATAACAGAGCGTTGTTGATGAGACATCCTCTCCTCCTTTTATAATGTTAAAGGTGTGTGTGTCTTCAGGGCCTGTCCCCCGGGTGCTATGACACCTACAACGCCGACATCGACTGTCAGTGGATCGACATCAGCGACGTCTCTCCGGGGAAATACGTCCTCAAGGTCCGTCTTCATTTTATTTTATTTCACAACCTCACTGAGCTTCCTGTGACACTGGACGTTTATTTTGAAAAAAATGTATTACATATATATATATATATATATATATATATATATATATGTATTACATATATATGTATATATATATATATGTATGTATGTACATGTATGTGTTCAGGTGACGGTGAACCCCAAGCAGAACGTCCCAGAGTCCGACTTCAACAACAACGTGGTCCGCTGTGACGTCCAGTACACCGGCACCGCCGCACACGTGACCGACTGCACCACCACGTGAGTTCATCCGTTTATAAGTTCACTCATTGATATGAACAACAATGAGTTCATCCGTTCATAAGTTCACTCATTGATATGAACAACAATGAGTTCATCCGTTCATAACTTCACTCATTGATATGAACAACAATGAGTTCATCCGTTCATAAGTTCACTAATTGATATGAACAACAATGAGTTCATCCATTCATAACTTCACTCATTGATATGAACAACAATGAGTTCATCCGTTCATAACTTCACTCATTGATATGAACAACAATGAGTTCATCCGTTCATAAGTTCACTCATTGATATGAACAACAATGAGTTCATCCGTTCATAACTTCACTCAATGATATGAACAACAATGAGTTCATCCATTCATAAGTTCACTCATTGATATGAACAACAATGAGTTCATCCGTTCATAAGTTCACTCATTGAAATGAACAACATTGAGTTCATCCATTCATAAGTTCACTCATTGATATGAACAACAATGAGTTCATCCGTTCATAAGTTCACTCATTGATATGAACAACAATGAGTTCATCCGTTCATAAGTTCACTCATTGATATGAACAACAATGAGTTCATCCGTTCATAACTTCACTCATTGATATGAAAAACAATGAGTTCATCCGTTCATAACTTCACTCATTGATATGAAAAACAATGAGTTCATCCGTTCATAAGTTCACTCATTGATATGAACAACAATGACTTCATCCGTTCATAAGTTCACTCATTCATATGAACAACAATGACTTCATCCGTTCATAAGTTCACTCATTGATATGAACAACAATGACTTCATCCATTCATAAGTTCACTCATTGATATGAACAACAATGAGTTCATCCATTCATAAGTTCACTCATTGATATGAACAACAATGAGTTCATCCGTTCATAACTTCACTCATTGATATGAACAACAATGAGTTCATCCGTTCATAACTTCACTCATTGATATGAAAAACAATGAGTTCATCCGTTCATAAGTTCACTCATTGATATGAACAACAATGACTTCATCCGTTCATAAGTTCACTCATTCATATGAACAACAATGACTTCATCCGTTCATAAGTTCACTCATTGATATGAACAACAATGACTTCATCCATTCATAAGTTCACTCATTCATATGAACAACAATGAGTTCATCCGTTCATAAGTTCACTCATTGATATGAACAACAATGACTTCATCCGTTCATAAGTTCACTCATTCATATGAACAACAATGACTTCATCCGTTCATAAGTTCACTCATTGATATGAACAACAATGACTTCATCCATTCATAAGTTCACTCATTCATATGAACAACAATGAGTTCATCCGTTCATAAGTTCACTCATTCATGTGAACAACAATGCGTGTTTCATGGAGCGGTCTCGCTCTCTGTTCTTTGTCTCCTGCAGCCGCTGAGACGCATTCTGAGGTTTGATCTGGAGATTTGATGGAAGAAATAAAGACTCAGCAAAGCCACAGGATGAAGATATATAAGGAGTCCATAAACACGCGTGTGTGTTCCATGTATAAACACGTGTGTGTGTGATCTGAAGCGGCCTTCTTGTGTGTTCTGTCTGACTAAAATATAAATAAGTGCAAAATAAATACGTAGTGACTAAAATCAATGAATAATCCAGACATAACTGGGATCTCAGTCTACGTTGTAGACACATGAATATAAAATGGATACAAAAGTAGGGTTTGCTTTAAAATATGCCCCCCCCCATAATAATAATAATAATAATAGCGGCAGGAACCTTGCTGATGTTTCACTTGAGGAAAATGTTGAATCAACACAAAGTGAAGATACTAAAGATGAGTGACATACAGACCAACAGAAGTCCGCGCTGCGTAATTACGGACGACACGGAGGACGTTTACAGACGGTGACGTCACAGACTGGGTGGCGCTGACGGTGTGACTGGAGGAGGAACGGAGACAGTTATGCTCAGATGTCAATAATAAAAGAAATGATGAAGCCCAGAGTTCGAGTCATACGATCAAATAGGCGTTATTTTAATTCAGAGTGACGTTTAAATACGTAAATCACCATCAACAGTCAACAGATGATAACAAACTAAAACCTGTCAGCAGTGCTTCTAACCTAAAGACGTCATTAATGACTTTATATTTGTATGGAACGAGACGGTATGGTGGCACGACTTGTTTTGTATCACGATACATGTTTTATTGTTGCCTAAATTCTCTCAAAAAGTTCACTTGTACTTTTATTTTAAGAATAACGCACCGATGTACCGCTGCAAAGATCGTCTATTAGAAGGATGCTCAGCTGGAACAAACATGATACAAACGTCAGACAAAGGGGGTCGCACGATCATAACACAACTTATTATTGAGAAAATAGAATGTAGTATAATTCACATTAAAATAAGTAACTACAATCTACAACTGGGAACGGTTTCAGTATATTTCCTTTATATGTCTAAACATGTATGACGAGTTGCTTGATCTGCTGCGTGATGAATTCCTTGTCACAAAATCTCCAGTCATTTTCTTCCACCTTTTTTCTTTGTATTCTCGTCATATATCTTGCTTATACATGTGTGGATAAAAAACACACACTCTTATCTTTATGTGTAAAACAAAATGTGTAATTTCCCTGCACAGAAATGTCTGTGGTTGAACGTTGGAGTGAGCCCTCGTGTCGCCACGCCGCCTCTCTGCCGCCCGTGTGAAAGTCTTTGTGCTTTTGCAGCCAGCGAGAGAAGAAGAAAACGCGCACAGCTGGATCCGTTAGCGGCTCCGCTAGCTGCGCATCCCCGAGCAGACTTCCGTGAGGTACCGTAAGCCCGGGGCCTCCCCGGTAACCGGGAGGACGCGCCTCCTCGCCGCGGGAACCGGGGGGAGCAGCTTTCACTCGTTTATTTCTATACAAGCGTCTTCGGTCGTGACCCAGTTCTCACAAGCGGGCTAGCGGGCTAGCTTCCACGCTAGCTTCTGTGGAGGCTGATTAGCGAGCTAACGACGCTAAGCTAATTAGCCTCCCGCTGCCTCACGCGCAGGTATCGTGGATGAGGTGGTCCGCGCGAGGACAACGCGCCATGTTTACGGCTGTTCAATCGCTTTTCTTTTATTTACCACAAGGAGTCAGTTTTCTCCTCGTAATGGTAAAGTTAACTTCAGTAAGCTTTAGTTACTAATATAACAAAGCGAAATCGCATCGTTTTCAATTATTTTACTAAATGTTATTGAAGAAGTTACAAGTAAAATAGCTTTGAATAATTTATTTATTATTAAATATACCTTGAGTTAATTCACGTGTGTATATAGATGTTTTATTGCTGTCACATAGAGGGTAAAATCCAAATATGTCATGGCTTCAGTGATTATTTAATCATCTGTTGACTGATTCTCTTTGAGGTCAGAAACTTTGTTTTGATTTTGGAAATCACTGAATAGGAAGTGACCATATTTGGACTGAGGAAGATGGAGAGACCCTCTCCGGTAGACCTGTCAATTAGCGTGTAGCCCCGCCCTAAGCATCCCCTGCTTTATGGTCTATAAGAGACCTGTCAGTCAGCGTGTAGCCCCGCCCTAAAGCATCTCCTGCTTTATGGTCTATTGAGACCTGTCAATCAGCGTGTAGCCCCGCCCTAAAGTGCCCCCTATTTTATGGTCTATGAGACCTGTCAATCAGCGTGTAGCCCCGCCCTAAAGCATCCCCTGCTTTATGGTCTATAAGAGACCTGTCAATCAGCGTGTAGCTCCGCCCTAAAGCGTCCCCTGCTTTATGGTCTATAAGAGACCTGTCAATCAGCGTGTAGCCCCGCCCTGAAGCGTCCCCTGCTCTATGGTCTATAAGAGACCTGTCAATCAACGTTTAGCCCCGCCCTAAAGCATCCCCTAATAAGTTATAGACAAGATGGCGCCGTTGATGGCCGCCTCGGTGCTTCGGTTACTAACCCATTGCATTAGCATTTCATTCCACTTTATTTTATTACCTGTGCACTGCTGTCTTGTCTGTCTACTGTCGCGCACTAACCGCCAAGACAAATTCCTTGTATGTTTAGCATATTTTGGCCAATAAATGTTTCCTGATTCCTGATTCCTGATCCCCTGCTTTATGGTCTATTAGAGACCTGTCAATCAGCATGTAGCCCCGCCCTAAAGCGTCCCCTGCTTTATGGTCTGTTTTACTCTAAATGGACGATAATTGACTAAATAAACCATCATTCTGTGTTGAAGGAACTAGAAACTAGAGACTGAGACCATAAACTCATGTTTATCAAGAGAGAAATAGTAATTTTCTCATAGACCCTTTTTTGCCTCACGGACCGTTTTTCGGTGTCAGACAATATTTGGCGGACCGGTCGTGAAGATCCAAAACATTTTTCATAAAAAAGGTAAACGAAAAAAACCTCATCTTTCTGTGGTGCAGCCCGTTACCAAAAGGCCCAAATGGTTGGGGACCCGTGTTGTAGAGCAGTGGTCCCCTTTTTTACCTCACGGACCGTTTTCATGTCAGACAGTATTTCGCAGGAGGTCCGACGGGAGGGGGGTGGGGGGGGTTAGTAGTAGCTCTCTGTGTTCGCTGGTGGGCGAAACTGCCGTGCGCGGTAAGAGGACAATTGTAAACGTGAAGAGAAACGCCTGGTGACGCGTGAGGAATCTGTCAGAGGGACGAGCGCACATTGCGGGCCGGTGGTTGGGGACCACTGGAGTCGGCCCCCCGGTGGTCACTGCAGAGAATGCAGCTGAAAAGAACCCTGCACGTACCAGTTATTTATAACTATTTACCGTCCTACATACGTGACACACGCGTGTTGCTGTCTGCAGCTGGTGGCGGGGCCGAGGATGTCGCTGTGAAGATGGAGGCTCCTGAGTACCTGGACCTGGACGAGATCGACTTCTCTGACGACTCAGCGGTCAGTCGACAATTTGACTGTTTAAACATTCCTGGAATACTTAAGGAATTCCATTAAAAAAGGAAGAACTGTTCTCTACGTGTCGGTGTATCTTTTAAGGTCCCGGTGCTGTCGTGGGAAATGCTTTTCGCATTAAAAAAAGAATATAGAAGACTATATTTAAGTGATTTGGATTCATTTCATACCACAACTCTTATTGCTCCATTTTAATTATGTATCAAGAGAATAGATTAATAAAATAATCCACATACTGGATTGCTATACCATTTTAAAGATGTATATAAATATGTTAAACCCTAACCAGCACGAGGAGGAAGTAGCGTTTTATTTTGGTGTGTAACTGATGGAACATATATATATATATAATATATATATATATATATATATGTGTGTTCCATTCCAAATACCAGCCTGTCGTCCTGCAGTACTCTGTGACGTCTCTGAAGAGCATCCCGGAGTTGTCCAGGAGGAGCGATGGCTCGGCCGAGGAAAGGCCAGGTAACAAGTCCTCCTATTTGACCTTTGACCTTGTATGTAAATAGAAGAGAAATGATGTGAACATGAGACTTTTCTTCATCATTCAGGACAGTGTGTTCCCTTGGTTTACAACTTCAGGGGGGTAGCAGTCGGGCAAACGGTTTGGCTGGCCGGGGGGGCGACGGGGGGGTAACAGTCGCTCTGGTGCCGGGGGGGCGACGGGGGGGTAACAGTCGCTCTGGTGCCGGGGGGGCGACGGGGGGGTAACAGTCGCTCTGGTGCGCTCTGCTTCGCTGCTGCGAGCGACATATTCATGTCATGCGTGGAGAAATAACACAAACATTCTTTATTATTATTATTTTTATTTTGTTTTAAATTGCACACTATTTCGGGGGGTTATAAAGGTGGAAACACTGCAGAAGACAGATGTGCATCTACAGGCTGAAGCCTGAAGACTACAGTGGGACGAGATAGAAGGAACTTAAACACATAAAACTAATTTGATTATGAAATCCGTTTCAGCTGCAAAAGCTGGACCCTGTTAAGTCAGTTCAGCTTGTAAAAGGTATTTTATTGATTTCAGTAAACATTAGTCCCCTCTGGTTAACAGGGAATCTGGTGCTTTTATTGTGAAAGGTAAGGACCGTCCTTGTCGAGGTCTGAAGGACTAATAAAGTTTTGGTTCAGAACGCGGAGCCTTTGTGTTGTTCATCTAATTGTTCTTTTCATTGTGTTCATTCAGTCATTTCTTTAATGGGTTCATTTCCTGCAGCTCCGGCCATCAACTGGAGTCGCAGCCCCCCCGCCCACGGGGGAGGAGGCGGCGGGGGGGGCATCAAACCCACGGGGCTGGCCGAGGCCCCCGGTAAGTTCCGTCCGGTGAAGCGCGTCTCCCCCCTCAAACACCAGCCGGAGACCGCCGACGCCGACGCCAAGGGCCAGGAGCCGGCAGGGGGGGAGGAGGCGAGGGAGGAGGTGGGGGGCAAAGACAAGCCCACCGCCGACAAACCCGCCCACGCCGCCGCCTCCTCCTCCTCCTCCTTGGGGCCGGGGGGGAAGTCCCGGGGCCCGGGCGGCGTCAACCCCCCGGCTCCGTTCGGGGAGCTGGAGCACTACGACCTGGACATGGACGAGATCCTGGACGTCCCGTACATCAAGTCCAGCCAGCAGATGTCCACGCTGCCCCGCGCCCCCTACGACAAGCGCACCGGGACGGGGAGCAACCTGGGGGGGGGGACCCTGGAGAGGAGAGGAGGAGGGGGGATGAAGATGCCCCACGGCGAGCCTCTGGGCAGCAGCGCTCAGGTTAATGTGGCCTTCAGAATAAAAGCATGACGGTTGTTTACTTTCATATTTCAGTAATTAACCACATTTATTCTTTAGTTTTTATGGTGAGAATAGTGAGAATAGTATTTGAGTAATTTGTCAATTCTGTCCATAGTGAAGTAATTAACATACTTTATTTAGATGGAAAATGAAAATAAAATGTGAAATACAGATAAAACGGAGGAATAGAACTTGGTTAAAATGTAAGATGTGTGTCTCCTGCAGTACTGCGTGCCGTCTCCGGTGAAGTGGTCCGACCTGAGGAAGTCCAAGTCCATGGACCCGGACCTCCACCTCCTCCACCGCTCCCCGGCTGGAGGAGGAGGCTTCCAGTCGGGGGTGCTCCCGTCGGGGCTCCTGGGCTGCTCCTCCTCCCTCTCCTCTTTCTCCGACGCAGGTAGGGACCCGTCCACCTTTCTCCTGCTGTGTCTCCTCCTCTGTCCATTGACTCCACTCACTCTGAACCTCCAGACAAGCTGCTCTCTGCTCGCGTCTACCTGGAGAGCCAGAGGCCGGGGGCGGAGCCTCAGAGGCCGGGGGCGGAGCCTCAGGGAGGCTCAGCGATGATGTTCCCCCAGCCGGGGAGCGGCGCGGGCAGGCAGGACGCCACCAAGCCCTGGTCTTCTGGACCGGGAGGGGGGCCGAGGGGGTCCGGAGGAGAAGCAGGAGGGGAGGTGGACGAGGAGACCAAGAAGAACCAGAACATCATCAACATCGTTCGAGAGGGACAGATCTCTCTGCTGGTGAGCAGCAGGTCCTCCTGCTCTTCCCCCAAGGGAGAGACTCTGAACTCCATCAGAAGTTTGTCCCACTTATTCTCCTCCCCCTCCTCCCCCTCCTCCTCCTCCTCCTCCTCCTCCTCCTCCTCCTCCTCCTCTTCCTCCTGCAGCCTCACCTGGCGGCCGACAACCTGGAGCTAATCCGAGATCAGGAGGGGAACAACCTGCTGCACCTCTCTGCCTGTCAGGGTCACGCCGAGTGTCTGCAGCACCTCACCTCCCTGATGGGGGAGGACGGCCTCAACGAGCGCAACAACCAGCAGCTCACCCCCGCCGGCCTGGGGGTCAAGGTCAGCCGGCCCTGCTGTCCTCCGTGTCCGTCCTCTCGCCCTCTCTGTGTCTCTACACTTTGTGTTTGATCCTTTGATCAACGGATCTCATCACGGAAAATTATACTTTAGTTTTACTAATACGACAAGTGTGTGTGTGTGTGTGTGTGTGTGTGTGTGTGTGTGTGTGCGTGTTGCAGAACGGTCACCTGGAGTGTGTGAGGTGGATGGTGAGTGAGACGGAGGCCATCGCTGAGCTGAGCTGCACCAGAGAGCATCCCAGTCTGATCCACTACGCCGGGCGCTATGGACAGGTAACGCACACACACACACACACATCGTGTGTTGGTTTCTGTGATACAACCACCTTTTGTTTCACTTTGTTTAAAGCTAAACATTAAAGCGAAGACAAGACGGTGAAACAAACTTTACTCTTATTTCCTCCATCGTCTTATTTAATTTAATCAATAAAGTATAAAAGGCGTCAACTAGAAGCCGTCAGCAGTCGGACAGACGGAAGCGCTGTGATTGGTTGACGTCTGTGCCTGCAGGAGAAGGTGCTGCTGTGGTTGCTTCAGTTCATGCAGGAACAGGCCATCTCTCTGGACGAGGTCGACCAGAACGGGAACACTGCCGTCCACGTGGCGGCGCAGTGTGGACACCTCACCTGCCTGCAGGTGTGTGACCCCCCCCCCCGACCCCCCCGTTAGTGTTTCATAAAGAAGCGCTTTTCTCAGCGCTTTCCTCTCGTGTCCAGACTCTGGTGGAGTACGGCTCCAACGTGACGGTGCAGAACCAGCAGGGGGAGCGTCCGTCCCAGAGTGCCGAGCGGCAGGGCCACTCCACGTGCGCCCGCTACCTGGTCGTCGTGGAGACCTGCATGTCGTTGGCCTCGCAGGTGGTCAAGCTCACCAAGCAGCTTAACGAGTGAGTGGAGGACAGTTACCGTTCTTCATATTTCCGTCGCCAAACGCTCTTTGAAAACTCCCCGACGACCCGGAGGAGGATCTCTGCACCGATTGGCTGTCGCACAGCGAGATAACGCTGTGGTTTTGTGGCGCAGACAGGCGGCAGACAGGATCGCTCTGCAGAAACAGCTGCAGAGACTGACGGACCCCAACAAGGGGGAGGGGACGCCTTCCAGATCGCCCAGGTAACGCACACACGCACAGACACACACACACGTGCTGCTGTTCCACGTGTAAAGTGAAGTGAAGGATCCCGTCTGTCTCTCTGGACTCCAGCTCCCATCAGCCCCCGCTGGAGGCGTGGCCTGAGATGACGCTGACGGCGGAGGGCACTCCGGGCGACGGCTGGTCGGTTCGTCAAGGCGGGGGGGGCCCAGACCCGGTGCCGCGGCAGCTGCTGGGGAAGGACGCGCCGGCGGGCGGCCCGGTGGCCCCGGGCGGGTCGGGGGGGCCGGGGGCCCGCCGGGCGGGGCTGGTGGAGCGGCGGGAGCTCAAGCTGGCGCGGCTCAAGCAGATCATGCAGCGCTCGCTGAGCGAGTCGGACTCGGACGGTTACCCGCCGGAGGAAGGCAAGGGCCAGGCAGCGCCCGGCGCGCCGCGGCCCGAAGGGCCGTCCCGCCTGCTGGTCGCCGAGGAGGAGCCGGCCCCCAGCCAGCCGACGAAGAAGAGCCTCCTCTTCTCCACGGCCGAGAGGAAGCAGGCGTTCTCGCTCAGCGGGTCCAAGTCGGCAGACAGCGTTGGCTACAACCCCTCCCCCACCTCCAGCGACCCGGAGGCGGCGGACGCCGCCTGCGACCACAACGGGCAGAAAGCCGCCACCAGCCCCAAGAGCGCCCTGAAATCGCCCACGTCCCGCAGGAAGACGTCCCAGAACCTCAAGCTGAGGGTCACCTTCGACGAGCAGGTGCACAAGAGCGCCAATCAGGAGGGGGAGCAGCCCAAAGTGCATCATGGGAAGGAGAGGACTCCGACAGGCACCGAGAGCAAGCGTCCGTTCGGGGCGTTCCGCTCCATCATGGAGTCGCTGAGCGGAAACACAAACCACAACAACAACAACAACAACAGTCAGCTGGGCCCCAGCTGGCAGAACTCACCTGGCAGGAAGTCAGAGTGTAGAGGAGGGGGAGGAGCCAAGGTGAAGAGCAAAACCAGTAACGTTTAACCAAACCAGTGCCGGCTGACCAGCAACATACAGTTTCTGACAAGTATTTGACAAAGTTCTTCAAGGTGGAATCAAAGTGAGAGCAGCTTAAAGCGAGCGGCGTGTTCACACGATGAACAACTTACACGCGTGTTTTTATTAGTTTATATTGTCTCTGCCACTCTGTAACCAAACTACACTACGGATGAAGTATTTATGTTTATGCAGTTTTATCATTTAAGGTGGTTAAAGTCATGCATGTGGTTAATATGCACCGGCACTACAAACCCTTTTTTTAAACCACTGTCTGTGTATATATATATATATATTACGTTTATATACATACGTGTGTGTGTATGTATATAATATATATACACACTAATATATATATATATATATTAGTGTGTATGTATATAATATATATACACACTAATATATATATATATATATATTAGTGTGTATACATATATATATATATATATATATATACGTGTATATATATATATACGTGTATATATATATATACGTATATATATATGTGTATATATATATATATATATATATATATACGTGTATATATATATACGTGTATATATATATATATATATATATATATACGTGTATATATATATATATATATATATATATATATATATATATATATACGTGTATATATATATATATATATATATATGTATATGTATATATATATATATATATACGTGTATATATATATATATATATATGTATATGTATATATATATACGTATATGTATATATATATATATATGTATATGTATATATATATACGTATATGTATATATATACATATATATACATATACGTATATATACGTATATGTATATATATATATATGTATATATGTGTATATATATTTGCATCATATCCTGCACATTTAGATTCTATTTCACAGCTGTTATAATTATCTATGCAGTATTTAGCGGACGTGAGACGGGGATGTTTGAAGAAGCTCCTCCCACTTTTATTCAGGCTGCCACATGTTTACAGGTGAATTCAGGGGGCGTCAGAAACGAGAGGCTCTGCCTCTACAGCTGAAAGCGTCCAGGGCCTCATTTAGTTCTTATGTTAAATGATGGTGACAGTCACATGATCCTGTAGTTGTGGAGACTCACCAGCGCCGCCATGAGGCGGCGGTGTGCGTCACACACACGTTTACCAGAGACACCGTGACCGGAAACATCAGGGGCATCAAGTCTGCAGCTCCTTATTCCCCGTTGTGTTCAGGTCTTTAAGCCACTAAAGACATGCAGGCTTCCACTTCCTGTCTCCACCTTCCTGTCTCCACCTCCCGTCTCCACCTCCCCGTCTCCACCTCCCTGTCTCCACCTCCCGTCTCCGTCGGCTTTGTACTTTGTAGCTTTTTGAGAACTCGTTTGTTTCGTCTGACAGCAGAAGTGTTTCTGAATGTTTCTACGTCTCCAGTCAGAGGAACGAGGACGAGGAGACGACGAGCGGCTTGTTGAATCTGACGGGACAAAAGAAGAAAGCTTCTGTTTGTGGAAGAAAAATAAACTGTTTGATAAGAACAATTTTCTCTCTTCATGTATTAGTTATCTAGGTCTTGTTTGTTCATTGATTTAATATTTGCAATTTGTTGTATTTATTCATTTAATAGTGGTTAATAATTCAATGTTTTTCAATTGTTTTGCTTTCATTGTGCCACCTCACACGCGTGATTACTGCAGTATTTGATGTACTTGTACTTCAGTCTCATTTAGAGCCACAACACTGAAACAGTTCGTTCGCTTTAGACGGCGTCATAAAGCACCAACCCTCCTCCAGGTGAGGAACAAACAAATGGCTTTTTCTCACCGTCCCCTCCCACAGTGCCCCCTCCCCCCCCCCCCCCCCCCCAGTGCCCCCCCCATGGAGGTGGATGGTGGGTGAAGCGCCTCCATCTAACGTGTACTTTGTGTCCACATCAGAAACAGTCACTTAACGGGCTGCGATTGATGGTGTTTGGGAAGCAAATTGGCCTTTTGATGGTTTGCCCCCCCCCGTGCCCCCCCACCCCCCCCCACAGGAGACTAATGGGGGCTTTGCTGTAATAGCCACCCTCGATCATTCAGGCTCACAATTAGCAGGAGAAGAAGAGAGGAGGTGAAACGTGGAGGAGCAGCTCCTCCTGGGGCCGACTACAACAAACAGCAGCTATTCCTTTTCTTCTCCTCCCCCCCTTTCTTTCAGGGGGGGGCGGGGGGGCGGGGGACAGGGGGGGGGGTGTTAAACTGATAAATTAGACCTCATTTATTGGACAACAGTTTGAGTCGATACCCGAGGGCCTCCGCTCGGTGGACGAGAGGCTCCGCCGCCGCTAATTGGTTCTCTGTGTGGTTCTGTGTGTGAGGGGGGGGGTAAACGGGGGGTAAACAGAGGGGGGGTAAAGGAGGCGGGTGGCACGTTTGACACACACACACACGGCGAACGGCACACGCCGCGAAAACAGACAAGACGAGCGCTGAATTTGACAGGCGGGGGGGGGGTGAAGTGGGGGGGGGGGGTGTCACGTATAGATTTTTGTGTCCGTTGTTTTGGCGTATTTGTGTGCTTTCTTTTACTCAGTCAATCAAATATAATTGACACCGCTGGGCTGAGGGCCGGGGGCCCCACGGCATGCTGGGATGACAGGCCTTTAATGCCAGGGGAGGGGGGGGGCGAGGGGGGGTCTTCTGCCCGTGAAGGATGAATTCCGCCGCCCCGTCAACGCCATTAATTGATGTAACAACAGCGATGATGGATACTAATAAATACAACCTTTTAAGAACGAGAAAACAGAGACGGCAATTAGCTGATGAACCGTTCGTCCTCCGGCTGACGCTCGACCACGTGCACGCCGTCCACGTGCACGCTGTCCACGTGCACGCCGTCCTCTAGCGGAGCTCAGCTGTGAGTCCGGGTGGAGATCGTAAAGAGTCTCTCTGGGTCTGTGGAGCAAACGAGGAGAGTTGAACCTCGTGTGAATAAAAGCGCCACCTAATTGTTTTGGCGCTTTGTTGTCGCGTTTTCTAACTGACAAGTTTAATATCAACTTTTTCCAAATGTTCGTTTCCCAAAAACATGTTTTGCGTTTACAGGCTTTCGGTAATGATGCTGGTGTGTAAGTCACTGGGGACATTAGAGCCCCCCGGAGACGTCTTCTACAGGAACCTCGAGGCGTAGAACAGCAGATTGTTTAGGGTTCAAATGTGGGAGGGGCTCTACATGTGGGCGGAGTCATTGAAGAGCGTCTACAATATGGCATCATTCCATCGTAGATCTTCTCCTGAGGATGAACCGTCCTCTGGTCCTCTGGTCTGTGATGAAGAGCTCGACTCACAACGCTTCTGCTGCATCAGAGGCCCCGTTTATGTCAATATAATAATAATAAGTTTATAAATGATGTAACAGACTGACAAGCAGGCGCTTTAGGGCGGGGCTACATGCTGATTGACAGGTAGAACAAGTGAAATAAAATAAAAATACCTCCAACTTGAACTCAAGCAGCATTTAAAGTTAACTTCATAGTTTTATTTATTCTTTCATCCAAATCACAACACAAAAATAGATTTCTGTTAAACAAACAACGTGAGAAAGAAGCACGAATCGATCCTCACGGCGGGTTGTGTGATCTATGAAGAGCCGTGGACGTTTACCTCTGGGTCACTCCCCCCAGGGTCCCCCCGCCCCCCCAGGGTCACTTCCCCGGGCAGAAGGGGCACGAGTTGTTCTTGCTGGACTGCAGCCAGACCCGGATGCAGTCCCTGTGGATGGCGTGGGAGCAGCTCAGCGGGTGCCGGCTCTCGGGATCCACGTGGTTCTGGCACATCAGGCAGAGTTTACGGGATCCGACCGCCGGACCTCCGCCGGCCGCCGCCGCCGGCCTCTGGATGGGGCCGGGGGGCACGGGCCGGCTGGCCGGCCCCGGCGCCGACCTCTCGCTATGCGCCAGCTTGAAGCCCACCTGCTCGATCAACTCCTCCGTGGACATGCCGGCCAGCGTGCCGCGGGAGCTCTTCACCTGCTGCAGCAGCGACATCAGCTGGGCCCTGTTGCATTGTGGGAAACGAGCCCCCAGCCGCTCCAGGAGGCTATCGAGTTTTCCGGCGGCGGCCAGAGGCGGCGGGGAAGGAGCCGCTGGGTGCACGGGCGGAACGGGAGGCGACGGCGAGAGACCGGGAGGGGGCGTCGCCCTCATGTGGAGCTGGAACTGAGAGGGAGGGGGGGGCAGGTGGGGGGGCGGGAAGTGGTGACGGGGGGGCAGGTGGTGCAGGTAGCGGTGGCGGTGCTGGGGATGGTACGGGGGATGGAACAGAGGCGGGTGTCTCTGGGGAGCGAAGGGGCGGGTCATCGGGGGGGGCGTCAACTGCGATCGGATCACCTGGTTGAACCTCAGGTCGGCCTGACGGGGGGAAAGAGTCCGTGTTAAATATGTTCAGCACACGTTTAAAGATCACGTGAGAGTTTACACGAGACTCCATTGACAAAATCAGTGGTTTTACTGCGAGCTAACCAGCTAGCGCTGACGAATCGATGAAGTCGATAATATTAGATTATTAAAAGCGTTGGAAACGTTCAATCTGTTGTCTTGTATTTCGTGCTTTGTTCCATATCGGTTATTGTTGACAAATATATTTGTATGTGTTTAATGCGGTCATGTACAGTAGTCTAGTGCGCACATACGGTGTGTTATACGGTAGGCTAGTGCGCATATACGATGTGTTATACGGTAGTCTAGTGCGCACATACTGTGTGTTATACGGTAGTCCAGTGCGCATATACGATGTGTTATACGGTAGTTGACGTTGTGGCTGTAAAGGGAGACACACGGTGACCCATTAAACCAGCGCGGCGAACTAAGAAGCCTCTAATTTATTTATTTGAAAATAATTTGAATTCATCTCACAGCACTTGGTTGTTTTTTAGCTGTGTACTTTGACTTGACTTGAACTACAATGATGGTGATAATTTAATGAATAAGCTTCAAGTGAACATGAGGGTGTAGAGAAGAAGTTCTGACGTTAAAACGCGTAAAGACGCAGGAACATGCGGCGGCCTTCGGTCCTCACCGTGGGGACTTGTGGCAGAGACGGCACGTTGATCCTGGGGAGGGACTCCAACCCCCGGCCCTCCTGGAGCTGCCGCAGGACCTCCTGGAAGCGGCTCTGGAGCTCGGCCTGGTTCCTCCGGACCAGACCTTCCTTCTTCTCCCACTGCTGCCGCTCGTGATGGAACTCCTGCGGCGACTCCACCCGGAGGGCGTTCAGGTACTGGCCCACCTGGGACAGGTGACGTGTCATGTGATGATGACATCATTGGTGCGTTTCTAGTCTGTGATCATGTGACATTGTCAGCTAACGGCTAACAGCTAACCGACAGAGGTTCACTTCCGTTACATTATGATGAGTTCAGGTGTAATCTGTAAACTGTACCGTGGGACAAACATATAAATACATGAATATAAAATAGATTAGAGACTTAAATGAGTACATTTGTGTATCCGAGTCAACCAGCTGCTACAAATCACATCTGTATCTGGTTTTCTTATTGATCAGTGTCACATCGAGCCGTTCTGTACCTCTCTGAACCAGGCCTCGATGCGAGTCATGGCGACGTCTCTCTGCTTCTCCACGGCGAGGATCTCGTCCTTTAAGGCTCGCAGCTCCACCTCCTGCGCCTCCTTCTTCACCCGCTCCATCTCCAGCCGCAGCTCCCCCAACTCCGCCTGCCACCTCCGCTGCTCGTCGCTCTGCTCCTCCGTGAGCGCCGCCAGCTTCCGGTCGCTCTCCTCCAGCTCCTTGGTGAGCCTGGAGAGGAGGAGGAAGGGGGGGGGGGGGGGGGAGAGGAGGAGGAGAAGGAGAGGGTGGGGAGAGGAGAGGAGCAGAAGAAGGATGGAGAGGAGGAGGAGGGGAAGGAGAGGGTGGGGGGGGGGAGGGAGGAGAGGAGCAGAAGAAAGATGGAGAGAAGGGGGGGAAGGAGAGGGTTAGGGTTGGGGAGAGAGGAGGAGGAAGGGGGGGGGGGAGGAGGAGGAGAGAGGAGAAGGAGAGGGGGGGGAGAGGAGAGGAGCAGAAGAAGGATGGAGAGGAGGAGGAGGGGAAGGAGAGGGTGGGGGGGGAGGGGAGGAGAGGAGCAGAAGAAAGATGGAGAGAAGGGGGGGGGAAGGAGAGGAGCAGAAGAAGGATGGAGAGGAGGAGGAGGAGGAGGAGGGGAAGGAGAGGGTGGGGGGGGAGGGAGGAGAGGAGCAGAAGAAAGATGGAGAGAAGGGGGGGAAGGAGAGGGTGGGGGGGAGGGAGGAGAGGAGCAGAAGAAGGATGGAGAGGAGGAGGAGGGGGTTGGGGGGCCAGAGAGTTACAATAGTCTGGTTTTTGGGAGAACCCTGAGCCCCCCTCCCTCCCGAGGTGGTTCCTGGTCTTCAGGGCTTCATACGCATTATGACCAATAAATTTCCACGAATGTTGTGAAATGTGTGTTTACGTAAAAAAGTGAGAAAATATCCTAAGCATTCCAAAGCGTTTTCACATTTTAAAAGTCGGTGACTTTTGCAGTTTCTTCATGACGTACGAGACGTGTCACCTGTTCGTCTCCTCCTCCGCTCGGTTCTTCTCTGAGGTCATTTCCTGTTTCTTAGCAAGGAAGTTCTTCCTGGTGGCTTTAGAGTTGTTCAGCTGCAGTTTGACTCGCAGAGACTCAACTTTGTCCAGAAGAGCCTGAAGACACACACACACACACACACACACACACACACACACACACACACACACACACACACACACACACACACACAGTAAAAGAAGTGTACTCTACTTACTGTCTGTCTGTCTGTCTGTCTGTGTGTGTGTGTGTGTGTGGACCTCACCTGGTGCTGCCGCATGGCCTCCTCCTTCTTCTTCTGCATCTGCTGCGTGTGCTCCTCCTGCTCCTGCTCCTCCTCGTCCTGCTTCCTCATCAAGGTGTCGTACTGCACGGCGAGGCCCACGCCGGACGCCAACATGGCCGCCACCCGGCCCTCCCAGCCCCCCTCCGTGTTGACCCCCGCCTCCGAGGTCGAGCCCTCCGTCTGCACCGACTGAACCTGCTGCAGCAGCTCTGAGAGGGGAGACGAGGCCAAGGAGGTCAACAAGGGGAGAGAAACCAAGGAGAGAAACCAGTAAACAAGAGGGAAACTAGTAAACAAGGAGAAAAACTAGTCAACAAGAGAGAAACGAGTAAACAAGGGGAGAGAAACTAGTCAACAGGGAGATAAACTAGTAAACAAGGGGATAACTAGTCAACAACAAGTCTCCTCGTTTACTATTTCTCTCCTCTTCTTTACTAGTTCCAGCCTCTGCTTTACTGGTTATCTCCTCTTCTTTACTAGTTTCATCCTCTGCTTTACTAGTTATCTCCTCTTGTTTACTAGTTCCCTCCTCTTGTTGACTAGTTCCCTCCTCTTGTTGACTAGTTTTCTCCTCTTGTTTACTACTTCCCTCCTCTTGTTTACTACTTCCCTCCTCTTGTTTACTAATTATCTCCTCTTGTTGACAAGTTCCCTCCTCTTGTTGACAAGTTCCCTCCTCTTGTTGACTAGTTCTCTCCTCTTGTTGACTAGTTCTCTCCTCTTGTTGACAAGTTCCCTCTTGTTTACTAGTTCCCTCTTGTTTACTAGTTCCCTCTTGTTGACTAGTTCTCTCCTCTTGTTTACTAATTATCTCCTCTTGTTGACAAGTTCCCTCTTGTTGACTAGTCCCCCCTCTTGTTGACTAGTTCCCTCCTCTTGTTGACTAGTTATCTCCTCTTGTTGACTAGTTATCTCCTATTCTTTACTACTTCCCTCTTCTTGTTGACTAGTTCCCTCCTCTTGTTGACTAGTTCCCTCTTGTTTACTAGTTCCCTCTTGTTTACTAGTTCCCTCTTGTTTACTAGTTCCCTCCTCTTGTTGATTGGTTCTCTCCTCTTGTTTACTAATTATCTCCTCTTGTTGACTAGCCCCCCCTTGTTGACTAGTCCCCCCTCTTGTTGACTAGTTCCCTCCTCTTGTTGACTAGTTCCCCCTCTTGTTGACTAGTTCCCTCCTCTTGTTGACTAGTTCCCTCCTCTTGTTGACTAGTTCCCGCCTCTTGTTTAGTGTAGTGAGTAGCCGCTGGCCTGCGTTTACCTTCCACCGTCATGTCAGCTAACGCTAGCTCCAGCGGCTCCTCGTCTTCCTGCTTCAAATGTCGGACATCTTCCGAGAGCATGCTAGCCGTTTCCTCGCTAGCATGCATGCTAACATCGGTACAGAAATGAATCTGAAATTCAATTCACTTTCCTGAGGCGGTCAGAGCCGATGTAATCACCGATTATAGCTAAATAAAATCTAGCCGGCGACGACGGCGGTGACTCCGGGCGCCTTGTACGTATTTCAGACACAACTATTGACTCGATAAGCTCTCGGTTGACTCAGTTTACAGTTGCCGCCAGTGATTCGCTAACAACACGGAAGTAGGGCCGGATGTGACGCGGCAGCGACGTCTCTGATTGGTTGTCTTTGCTCAAAACAAAACTTCATTGAATGCGAGGAACGGACAGGATAGAGAGGAAGGAGGAAATATGATTTACTTCAGCAAAAGTAGTAATACCACACTGATAAGTAGTACAAGTACAAGTAGTAAAATTACTATTGCAAGTAAAACTAATGCATGGAAAATGTATTCAATGTATTAAAAGAAAAAAAAATACAATTTAATAAAACTATCTTCACGTTTGAAAGTACTGAGTTCTCCTGAAAACCACACAGAGTGAGACCTCCTCTTTTTGTCCTCCTCTCTGTCTCCCAACAGGACTCCTGGTCGTCACATGACAGAGCTGGAAAAACCTCCTGACACCCCCCCCCCCCCGATCTGTCAGCCAGTCGGGCTATCCGTCGGTGTGTGCGTGAGTGCGTGCGTGTGTCGTGCTGCGCGTGTGCTCGTCCGTTAGCCCACAGCTAGTTAGCCGCTCACGCTCACACCGCAGGACCGAGCGCGACCATGGCGGAAGCAGCCAGGGACCCCCCGCCGCAGCACACCGACTTCCAGGAGCTGGAGGACGGGGAGGACCTGTTCCCGGAGCACAGCGCCACCCTGGAGGTGAGAGGAGGCCGGACCGAGCCCCAGCAGCCGAGGCGTGATGCCTCCAGGCGACGTTGGACGTAAACTTGGAGGAGGGGGCGCAGGCGGGGAGGGGGGGGCACTTTAATCGGTTAATTTTTCAATGGGGTTTGGTGTGGTGGTTCGTGGGGGTGTGTTTGTTTCATTCACCGCCGCGTTCACATATCTCTGAAAACTGAAATTGTAGCGTGCAACAGCACGGACGGTGGCCTTCAGAGCCGCGGCGACGGCGGCTGACGAGGGTCACGTGAGCGCGGTCAGAAACGTAGCATAGGTGCGCTTGCGGTCAGGTGACACTCACGCAGGTGTCGGTGATGCGTTCAGGATAGGCTGGGAAAGAAACGTGGAGAAAAATGCACATATGTGGAGTTAATGATTCTTTTTTGTGTATGTAGTTTAAAAAACATTTAGATTAATAGTTATTCTTAAATACTACTCAAAACAAAAAGTGGCCAAATATCACAACTGAATGCTTTTCAGTAAAAATGGAATTCTTAATTATCTGTTAAAAGAGAAGATTCCTCTCTGACTGTGTGTGTGTGTGTGTGTGTGTGTGTGTGTGTGTGTGTGTCATCCTCGTCCTGTGTGCGTTTTATAACAGACACACTGCTTCACCAGGGCCGATAAACACTGAAGGATGTTGAACAGACACACACATTGTGAGTTGTTTAGGTGGACCGGGGTTAAGTTGAGTGTTTAATGACCTTTGCCCCCCCCCCCCCCTTTCTGACATGAACTATGCCTGCATTAACTAAAATAACCTATTTGTAATCTATTTGTTACAACAAATGTCCTTATTACCATTGTTGTTATATATAATAATGTGGTAGGATCACATTGTCATTTGTCTTCTAATATCTATTTTATATTCATGTGATCTGGATTTATTCAAGTTTGTCACTAAAACCACAGATTACGAGTGAACGCTCCGTGATAACGTTAGCTTCTCATTTTCACTGAGCAGAGCCTGAACGCATCATAATGTAACTGAAATGAACCTCCGGAATTAAAGACAACCTTTTTTTTGTTTTTTTATTGTGTATTTTTGTGTGTGTGTGTGTGTGTGTGTGTGTGTGTGTGTGTGTGTGTGTGTGTGTGTGTGTTTGCTGAGTCAGCAGTCAGGAAGCTCCTCTGTGTCGTCGCTGGTTTCCTCTCCTCCCTCTTTTCTCTCCACTCAGCTAAATCCTCTTCCTCTTCTCCGGCGTCAGGGTGGGGGAGTTTGTTCGTCCAGGTGTGTGTTGCAATATTTGCCGGATCTTTCCTGCTTGTTGCCGTAATGGTGACCGGGGCCTCTTGGTGTGAGGAGCGGGGGGTGGGGGGGGGACCTCACCAGACTCCATTGACAGAACCAGTGATTTTACAGGAGTCGCTGGTCTACTGCTGCTCCGGCTCTTCGTCCGTTTGTGTGACTTTGGTGTTTTCCACCAGAAGGAGGCCGAAGCAGAGCAGCTGCTCCTTTGTTCTGTCCGGTTAAGTCAGCGTTTTTATCAACAGAGTCTGGTGACTAGAATCTTTGAGGAGTCGAACAAACAGCAGAGTGTTGTTTTACTTTGAAATATTGAAACATTTAACATTAAGTACAGAAGACAGCGAACAAACGACCTGTGAATACAGGATTCGTCTCGACGATTTGTCTGTGTGCTGATCCGCACTCGTTTGTGCGATGCCGCTGTGGTCTGGGGTTCGCTGCCTTGCCGGAGGGCATTTCGCTGCTGCGATAGAGTTTCAGTAAGAGTTGAACTCTGACCTGGTCGAGCAAACACTCCTTTTATGTCAGCGAGTCCGGATCGTACTGGAGAGTGAGGCCGTTCTTTATTTCTTTTTTCATTAAATTTGTATTGTGCTTCATTTAAATAAATCATTTATTTTAGTTAATGTATATTTTTTTTCGCCTAACTACATTGTTTTTTCAATTTCCATTTTTCTTCAAACCTTTTCTATTACTTTTAACTTTAAAACTGTAATTTTCAATTGCTTTTTAAATATATAATTATTTATTTAATCATTTTTAATTTATTTGAAATCTATTTTACTTTGTGTGTGTGTGTGTGTGTGTGTGTGTGTGTGTGTGTGTGTGTGTGTGTGTGTGTGTGTGTGTGTGTGTGTGTGTGTAGTCAGAACCAGCCAGTCTCGCTGCTGAAGACATCAGCAGCAACTCAAATGGACCCAAACCAGATTTGCTGTGCGATGACGACCCGGAAGATCTGTTTGCAGGTACACACACACACACACACACACACGCACGCACGCACACGTGTACACACACGTGTGCAAACGCCATCCCCCCTCTCTGTGTCCAGAGGCCACGGAGGAGGTGTCCTTGGACAGCCCGGAGAGAGACGTCCTGCTTTCAGACGGCCCGTCGCCCGCCATCACCCCCGTGACCCCCCCCTGCTCCGCCATCACGCCGCGCCTCGGCCACGACGACATGTTCACACACTCCTCCTTCGACGAGGTGACGCCACACACACACACACACACACACACACACTTTATCCCCCGATCGCCATGGCAACCCTTTTATTTCATTCTTATTACTAGAAGATGAATCCAGTTATTTTACATTCTGCTTTTCTCAGTTTCTGTTTCATGTGCTTTTATTTTGGAAGCTTTTACTGCAGGTAAAGTACTAATACCACAATGTTTCAAAGTACTGTGTTCCAAATAAAAGTAACAGCTTATTGTACAAAATGTCGCTCATCTGAATAATACTTATAATACTACTAATTCTAACCTGGTAAATGTCTGTCATGTAGACACACTGTAAACGTGTCAATAGATCTAAAACTAGAAAATGCATTTCCTGCTGAAAATGCGTTGGAATGCAAAAAGCTGAAAGCTGAAATGAACTTCAGAAAATTGCTGAAAATACAGAAAGTTGAAGGAAATTTTAATACATTTGCTTAAATTACAGATATTAGAAAAGCTGAAATTTATTTGAAATAGCTAAAAATACAGAAATGGGAGAAGCTGAAAGGAATTTCAATAGATTTGCTGAAAACAGCTGAAAGAAATTTGAAAAATTGCAAAAAAATACAGAAATGAATATTAAAACATTGCTGTTATTACAGGCATAATAAAAGCTGAAATTATTTGAAACTGCTGAAAATACAGAAATGTGAGAAGCTAAATTTCAATAGAATTTCTAAAAAATGAAAAAAAGTTGCAGGAGCCTAAATTAATAAAAAAAATACAGAAATAACAAAAGCTGAGATGAATAAAAAGAGGTTTTAAATTGTTTAGTAATGTTAGTAGTAGTATTAGTTACAGTTTTAATTGTGGTATTCGTAGTACTAGCAGTAGAAGAAGTAATAGTAGGTTTAGTATCAATAGCAGTAGAACTAGCTGTAATACTATTAGCCATAGTAGTATTTTTAATAACATTAGTAGTATTATTATTGTAGTGTTACTAGTAGTATGGTAGTAGAAGTATCAGTTGTAGTAGCACTACTAGAAGTACTAGTAATATTCGTAGTGGTTGTAGTAGTATTTGAAATAGCAATACGTATTTCAACAAAACCGCTTCATTCTGAGGTTCATCATATTGGTCTGTTGACAGAAAGCATAGCTGCGTCATGTGACTCCACTAATCAGGTCATAGGAGCAGCTGTGAGTCACAGACAGAGATACTGCAGCGTGTGTGTGTGGGTAACCACGGCAACGGCGCACCTGGGCTCATTAACGAGCTGCTGAACAGGGCAGACACGGGACAGCGAGTTACACAGGATAGCATAGCGCCATGTTAGCGCCATGTGAAGGAGTTGAAAGGTGCGACGGAAGAAATAGAAGAAGATGGCGTAATAAAGAATAGAAGAACAATACTTGGAATGCTTAATGCATTCCAACTATTAGCTGATTAATCGCATATTTTGAAAGTCATTAATGGTAATTAATGAATGTTGTTGTTACAATGTTGTTTTTAATAAATGTTTGTTTTTCTTCTAAAGACTTAAAACTTAAAACTTTGGAAAGAAACTTTAGAAAGTGTGTATTTTAGACACTGTTTTTTTAATTATTACTGTTATTTCAAACACAAAACTACACATGTGATCATCTTGGAGGCAGAACTCCACCTGGTGGAATGTGTTGAATTAGCGACTCTTCCTGTCGTCCTCGTGCTCTTTGCTCTCAACTCCATCATTTAACGTGCTTGAAGTCCAACAATGTCCCACATTCAGCAGGACGTTTTCAAACCAGGTCCTTTAGGGACACGGTGGTCCTCTGCAGACTGTGTGCCGCGGAACGTTAGATGTAGAGATGGAAGTAGCATAGCAGCTAGCGTAGCCCAGCAAGTTTTACTTGCGGTCCTGGAAGTAAACAAACGTACGTTAACTACATTAAAGTATTTGGTTTCATTAATCTCGGCCACATTGTTCCTGCTTGCAGGTGGAAGAAGAGGAAGGAGGCGATTCCTTCGACATGCAGATATCAGTGTCCGACCCCGAGAAAGTGGGTGAGTACACACGGCCTCCACCTGTACCACCTCGCTGTAACACTGCAGTACTCTGGACACAAACTACATTACCCATCAGCCCCCTCTCCTCCTGGACCACTAACGCCGTGTTTGTGTTTATCTGAGCAGGAATGTATAAGTACTGAAAACACACTTTCCTGTTTCTTGTTCTTCTGAGTTTGTGTCCTTATGGTAGAATGAACTTATTGTAAGTTGCTTTGGATAAAAGCGTCAGATAAATGACATGTGATGTAATGTGATGTCATGTGATGTGATACTAGCGCTGTCAGCATTAACGCATTAGTCTATGTGATTGATGTGGGTTACCCTGCGCGTCTGCAGAGGACAACCACTGTGTCCCTAAAGGACTGAGAACGTTTTGTGGTGTTTCTGGTCTTTTTTTTGCCAATCGGCTGAAAACTGAAAAAACAACAACAACTAACCGTCGCACAAAATCTAACTGTTATTGTGCACAATCGTGTGTGTGTGTGTTCCAGGTGACGGGATGAACGCCTACATGGCCTACAAAGTGTCCATCAAGGTGAGAGCAGCTGAAACAGAAGGTTTGTCCCCATGGGGACATGTCCTCTCCATCCTTTTTACTAGTTGTGTGAGCTATGACTCGTCTCTATGTGATGTCTTCTAACCTCCTACTGTCCCCTTATGTCCTTTCTTACAGACTTCAATGTCTCTGTTTAAGAGTCATGAGTTCTCCGTAAAAAGACGTTTCAGTGACTTTCTGGGTCTGCACAGCAAACTGGCCTCCAAGTACCTGCACGTGGGCTACGTCGTCCCCCCCGCGCCGGAGAAAAGCATTGTGGGTAAGCGAAGCCAGCTGAGGCGGTTGTCCCACACGCGGGTCCATTTGTCCGAGGATCTTTGTCTCCTTAAGGAATGAAGTTAAGTTCAGAACGTCATCAGCAAAGACTACAAAAGAAAAGACGCTGTGTGTCCCCCGTGTCCCCTCTGTGGACGTGTCCCCTCTGTGGACGTGTCCCCTCTGCAGGGATGACCAAGGTGAAGGTGGGGAAGGAGGACCAGTCGTCCAATGACTTCGTGGAGAAGAGGCGGTCGTCTCTGGAGAGGTACGAGTACGCAAACAAACGACCAGGCCGTCCCCCGCGATGCATTCAGGGACAGTTGGGAACTTGTTTTCTTATCAAAATATGTAAAATCAACAAATAAAAAGGTGATTTCATATTTTTTCTGGCACATTTGCAGCGTGTGTGTGTGTGTGTGTGTGTGTGTGTGTGTGTGTGGTAAAGATCAACCTGGTCAGGACTTTACAGGCCGAAAGGTTGAACCACAAATATTAGATACGTCATTATTACAACACGTGTGTTTAAAAGCGAGGAGGTGGGCGGGGCTGGCATTCTGCTGGCCTTTTCCTGATGGCGTTTGATTGACAGGAAGGTCAGCCAGTGACAGCTGATGGAGCTCAGAGCCGTAGAACTCCACACTGATGGACACACACACACACACAACATCCACTATTTCTGATTGTTCAGCTTTTCTAAACACTCTCAGCTGTCACATTTGCTGTTATGCAAAGTATTATGAACAAAGTATTTGAGTACTACTGCGGTATAAGGAGGTGCGCTGCGTACTTCTCTCTGCAGGTACCTGATGAGGACGGTGAAGCACCCCGTCCTGCTGAAGGATCCCGACGTGCTGCAGTTCCTGGAGAGTTCGGAGGTAAAGAGACTGTTTTTTACCAGAAGAGCCTGAACGCGTCTGATCAGGTGACCCTGGTTCCTTCCTCCCGCTGGCCGTCTGTCACAAAGTGACTCGTTGTTCTCCGGAGGGTCAGCAGGTCACGGGCCGTTCACCCTCTGGGGACCGCGGATGTCCTCCGTGACGTCTTTTCGGGGGGGCGGATGTCTCACTCTGATCCAAAAACAGAAACCCAACAAAGAGAAAACAAACACGGCGGAAAACTGCCTCTGGGGTTAAGAGCTTCCTCGTTCCCCTCTAACATCTCGTCCTAAGCCCCCCAACACACACACACACACACACACACACACACACACTGGTGGGATTGTGCTCTTTGGCTCCACAACAAATGGCCCGATGTCACAGATTTAACAGACGAATCACTCGGACGCCTGACCGAGCGTGTCGGTCCGCTTAATGAAACACAACCCCCCCCCCCGGGGACCGGGCCGCCCGCTAAATGAGATTGGTAGAGGGGGGTGGGGGGGCCGGGGGGCCGGGGGGGGGGCATGTCCAGGGGAAAAGTAAACTTTTCCAAAATGAAGAAAAATGAGCCTATTTTCAGCTGTTTGTTTTTTCATGGCGTTTAAAGCCGTCGACCCGTAAACGTTAAATCTAAAACGGGGGAGACATCAGAATCGGGGGCCGGGGGGGCCGGGGGGGCCGGGGGGGCACAGCTGCGATAGAGTTAATGGGACGGAGGAAAGCGAAGGAAGCGAATCGTTTATAAGACGAGCCAGAAAAACCCAGTGAAGGAGGCGAAGAGGTGGAACGAGATTTAAAGTGTGAGACTCGACGTTAAAGGAGCCGAACGGCTTTATTTCCTCAAATGGAAACAACAAAGCAACCATGTCAAATTCACTACAACGAACATCCTGTTTCTTTTAATGTGCAACATCTGCACAGGAAGTCTTTATTTTTATTGATTTCTAAAAGCCAAATAATGAAGTAACGCTTCTATAGTTTCGTTTTAACGTTTCACAAAGTGCCCTAAAAACAATCTGATATATTAAAGTGTTTAAACTACGACTTGATGTAAACATACGGAACCCGTTCCGCCGTGAGGGCGCCGGAGCATCCGTCCCGTTGCCGTGGAAACGGGACGCTGCTTCCGAACGACACCGACTTCATTCTGAAAGTTTAACCCGAGTCGCTAAACGCACGTTAGCGGCGGCTAACGGAGCGCCGCTAACGTCCGACGTCGTCGTTTCACGGTAAAAGTCCCGCCGACGCCGTATCCGGCACCCCAATTCTGTCCTTTCACAATAAGACACCCGCTTCTGCGCCTCCAAATAGAAAAATAAAAGCTGCGTTGAATTGTGGCTCTGAGGTTGTTTGTTTGTTTGTTTGTTTGTTTGTTTGCTGTGTAGCTGCCGCGGGCCGTCAGCACTCAGGCTCTGAGCAGCGCCGGACTCCTCCGAATGGTCAACAAGGCCGCCGAGGCCGTCAACAAGATGACCATCAAGATGAACGAGTCGGACGCCGTGAGTGGAGGAGGAGGAGGAGGAGGAGGGAGGAGGAGGAGGAGGAGGGAGGAGGAGGAGGAGGGAGGAGGAGGGGGAGGAGGGAGGATGAGGGAGGGATGAGGGAGGAGGAGGGAGGGAGGAAGATGACAAGAGAATAAACAAGGAAAGTGCTGTTGTAGGAAACGGTGAACATTGAAAGAGGAGAAAATAATATAAGGACGAAGAGAAGATGGGAAGGAAAGGACAAAGGAAACGTGAATGAAGGAAGCAGGAAAGAAGGCAATAAGGATAACATTAAAGGAAGGAAGCAAGAAGGGAATTCTGACATGAGGAAGCAGGATGAAGTGATGAAGGTGGAAGGAGAGGAGAGGAGGAGAGAAGGATGTCACATTAAGGCAGAAGGGAATAAAGGAAGCAGGGAGGAAGGAAGGAAAGAAGGAAGAAGATAGTGAGGAGGAAACAAGGAAGCCGGAGGGGAGGAATCCAGAAAGGAAATGAGGAAGCAGGAAGTTAAAGCGGGATGTGTCCTGTCTCCTTCCAGTGGTTCGAGGAGAAGCAGCAGCACTTTGACAACCTGGACGTCCAGCTGAGGAAACTTCACGCCAGCGTGGAGTCTCTGGTGTGTCACAGGAAGGGTGAGACGCACACGTATGACGTCGCTGCACATACATACAGCTGCTTAGATCTAGATCTATCTATATCTACATCTATATCCATGTGTATCTATAATGTCACGGTGTGTAAATGTAACTCAGCAGCAGTAGAAGCACACAACAACATGAAGCATCCAATGACCCACAATGCATTGCATTTCAGAGCTCTCGGGGAACACGGCGCTCTTCGCCAAGTCGGCGGCCATGTTGGGGAACAGCGAGGACCACACGGCTCTGTCCCGGGCGCTGTCCCAGCTGGCCGAGGTGGAGGAGAAGATGGAGCAGCTGCACCAGGACCAAGCCACCGCCGACTTCTACTTCTTCTCCGAGCTGCTGGGCGACTACGTCCGCCTCATCGGCGCCGTCAAGGTCAGGGGGGGGGGGGTCCAAGGTGATGCTCCACTGGCTCCTGTGCCCTATGTGTGAGGAGCGAACTCAGAGCGTGTGCGTGTGCGTGTGCAGGGCGTGTTTGACCACCGGGTGAGGACTTGGCAGAAGCTGCAGGACTCTCAGATTCTCCTTCAGAAGAAACGAGAAGCTGAAACCAAACTTCAGTTCAACAACAAACCGGAGAAAGTGCAGCAGGCAAAGGACGAGATGAGAGAGGTGAGACGGGGGGGCAGGGGGGACACGGGGGGACAGAGGGGACAGAGGGGACGGGGGACAGAGCTCCAGCATCCCTGTCGTCGCTGTCGGATCCATCAAATTGAATCCAAAGTGTTTGACGGTGAATTTAAAAGTATCGTCGTAGTTCGTGTTCACAGAACGGCTCGTTATGCTCGCAGGAAGCAGCCCCCCCTCTTCCCTCCCCTCCCTCACCCCCCCCGTAGGCCGCTGGTGTGTCCAGTCGAGGGAAACAAGCGCACCAGCTCAGTCATGTGAAAACTTTTTTTTCGGATTGTATATAAATCTTTTTTCTTTCAACACAAACTCAGTCGGACGAACGAGAGAAGAAAAGTAGTTTATTAGAGCTTCAGTCAAAGCTGACAGACACACACACACACACACACACACACACAGAGTCACACACACACACACACGCACACACACACACAGAGACACACACAGAGTGGTGGGGGGTCTTTTAGCGGAGCAGCTGTCAGCCGTGTGGGTTTTGGTGGGAGCTGTGAGGGGGGTGGGGGAGGAGGTGATGGGGGAGGTAAGGGGGGGTGATGGGGGAGGTGATGGAGAGGGGGGGCGAGGGGGTGATGGGGGGGTGATGGGGGAGGTAAGGGGGGGTGATGGGGGAGGTGATGGAGAGGGGGGGCGAGGGGGGGGTGGGGGGGTGAGAGGGGATCTGGGCTGTCAGAGGCCTCAGATGAGGACGGATCGCAGTAGAGTTACAACCAGCGTTTATTTGGAGTCTGTCAGCAGTCGTTTGTCTCCTTTTACTGAACACAACAACAACAACAACAACAACAACAGCAGCAGCGCCCCCCGTACACACGTATGTGACGTGTAGCTGCAGCACCGTCTGAGGCTCCTTTAAGTCGTATTCATCATTAAATCAAATGATTCAATAAATATAAACAGGAGCTTCACGGACTCACAGCTGTATTTTGTTGTTGTTGTTGTTGTTGTTCTATTTTGCTTCACACAAGCAGCTTTAATGAAGCGACAATTCCACAGTTCAATCCATTAATTGAAAACTACAGTCAATTCTAATCATAACGTTTAAATTCTAATCATTAATCGCAGCGTATAAATGTTTACTAAATTATGCAAATGATGTCAGAGACGAGGCACAAATCAACATTCACATTAAACATCAATCCTTCATGTTTTATTCAGTCAGCTCAGCGGTGCGTTCAGGGTCTGTGGGAATATGGAGGCACGCCGCCCCCTGTGGGCCACAAACAGGAAGTGCAGACGCAGCAGATTGAATTCTGGGATCAGACATTTATCCTGCAACGTTTTAAGATAAATACAAACAATAATGTTTCCTTTAATTTGACAACTTGTAGAACCGATTAATGGAATAATCGTTATTACCCAGAATTCATCTCTGGTGGAAGAAAGATTATGAAGAGGAATTAAGTGGCAAAAATAGATATAAATAACACAAACTGTAGAGATGTTATACGAATAATAAATGTAACTATTAGAGGTTTAAATGACCAAAGAGACTCGTCTGAAACCGCTGAGAAAGAACTGGAAACAAAACAATAAATGTAGATCTTTAAACAGACGGTGACACATGTATCTCTACACGCATGTACATATTGTACATGTATGATGTAGAGATATGTGATACCACATGCTTTGTTTCCTCTTCTCTGAATCTTTCATTTTGCTGCCTCCTTTAAATTCTGTTGCATTTTTCCCACAATGCCTTCCTGCAGCAGGAGATCGAGGAGGTGAGACCTGCTCCGCCTGTCTGTCCGTCCGTCTCTCTGCTTTGTTGTACTTTCATATCTGTTGCTTCTGTTTATTTGATTTTTTACTTCTTTTCAGTCTCATGAATCATTTTGTTGCAGATTTTTTTAGATGACGCGACGGCGTTTCCGTGACAACCAGGGACTCCAACCTTAAACTCGTTGTGTCCGCCCAGCGAATGTCTTTAGTAACTTTATCATGATGAACTTCATCCTTTAATGGTCCACAAATGTTCAAACTAAATCTGCTCAATCAACCCTTTAATAATAACTCCATACTGACTCCTCTGGGATTTAGGACGTGAAGCGTCGTGACGATTCTAACATGAAGCTCTGTGTCTGTTCTTCTCCGTCTGTCCTCCAGCTGGAGACGAAGGTCCAGCTGGGCGAGAGAGACTTTGATCAAATCTCCAAGACAATCCGCAAAGAAGTCGGCCGGTTCGAGGTGAGGAGGACGCATCGCCATCGTCTTCATCGTCTTCATCGTCCTCATAGAATGTGTCTCATGCTTTGGTCTCTCAACAGAAAGAGCGAGTAAAGGACTTTAAAAGCATCGTCATCAAGTACCTGGAGTCACTGGTTCAGACACAACAGCAGGTAAAACATTCAGAACTATTAACACATAATAAAGTCAATGTTTTTTCTTCTAAAAGTTTGCCGTAATTCTGCATCTTTATTGACAAAAAGTGTGTTTTAAATGTAATCTTGTCGCAATATTAATAAGAGCTGTTTACCTGTGAGAATCATTTCCCTTCTTGCCCCCCAGCTGATAAAATACTGGGACGCCTTCTTACCCGAAGCCAAGGCCATCTCATAGAGTCCCCTGGGACGGTCCTCCTACTACACTACCCACAATGCACTGCTCCGCCTCCCCTTCAACGTCCAGAGTGAAGGCAGCGAATCAGCTCTTCGAGAGAGGGGAACTCTGGAATTTATAGTTTGTCGTCTTTTATTTGCTGCTTCTTCTCTCCGGCGGAACTTGGTGTTGTGTTCAAGTCCCGTCAGTGATCTTAGCTTCCGCGATAATGCTGTACAACGCCTATACTCCTCGTACTATTTCCTGCTTTTTAAAATCCAAATTCTACTAAATGGAAAACTGATGACGTCCCTGCGATTTTTTTTGTTTAACACAAAATCTTTTTACAAACCAAAAGCTCATATTCCCGTATAAATTGAACGCAGCACCAGGGCTGAAAGGTGAGGAATAATAAAAGACAAATACGGATGTTTATCAGATGAATTAATAGCCCAATCAAAATTGGGGTTTAAATTCTGACAAATAGAAAATTCAGAAAATTGAAAAACGCTGAAAGCGGTGATTCATCATTTTTATTTTAGGGTTAAAAGTAGTTATTTTAGGCCACAGGAATCAGAATGTATCATTTAAACCGCCAAAGAAAGAATGAATAAATACACCGGTGATATTTAACAATCTGGTCAAAAGCTAAAAGTAGTTATCAAAGACAAGCGTTTGTTAATTATAACGCCCATAACTACAGGCTGCTGTTCAAACACATTAATTATAAGCTCATATTCGCTCACAAAACACATACAATGTTCCTATAACTGCACATATTTTACACACCTTATAAATGCTTATCAGGAGAACTTATTCGTCGATCCCGACGTCTCAGTCTACCGGTCATGAACGGTCTTCTAGTACTACGACTCCCATGAGCCTTAGCGGTTGAACTCCAGAGTTGCAGAATATCCCCAACAAACCCAAAGTGAAAAGTCGACTTCTTTTTTTTCATCTGAAAAAACTGAGCCACAAGAAGTCTGAAGCCACCTGATTGGATGTTGTGTTGCTGCATTGAACTCTGGGTATTTTAAGATAAAGATTTAAAAAAACTAGGTGATAAAAATACCTGCTCATCCATGAAGAATATCTTGGATTCGTCACGTTATGCTAACGGCGCTACATCCGCTCATGCTAACGTGTCAGAGGAGAACTTTAGTGAGTCTTGATCGTACGTGACGGCGACGTTTCCTTTTTGAGTCGAGGAGGAAGATTCTCGGTTTGTTCGACACTCACTGACCCGCTTTACCTTTGATGAGTCTACACGTGTAAACGTCCTGCGTGATTTTACACTGTGAGCCGCGACGAGCAGAAGAGACGTGATTCAGAGGTTCTGAGCCTCGTTTCCAGGACGTTTCAGTGATTCTCGTTAAAAACATCCTGTGAATGTAATGAACAAAAGCCGCCGCGTGAACGGACCCTCGGGAAGTGTCTTCCTCCACTTCGTGTCCGACAAAGAGAGACTTTGTTCACTTTACAACGAAGAAATCAAGCTCGTTGGCGCCTTTTAGCTTCGACGCTAACGGGCGCGTTTCCAGTGCGGAGTGACGTGATCGTCCGTCCGTCCGTCCGTCCGTCGGATGAGTTCCTCGTGTTACGTCCTCAACATTCAAATAGTTTTTCGTCTCTTATTAAATTGCGCTGCATTGATCACAACCTTTCTTTTTGTATTTTTTGTCATTCCACATTTTGGTGCCGCGCAATGAAGAGCGGTGGCACTTTCGGTTGATTTTTAAACATTTTTTAAACTTTCCCTTGATGATGAAATTCTTTCACCTTGTTTTGACATTCCTGCAGAGCAGAACTTTATTTACAATAAAGGAATGTGTGATTCATCTGTGATTTACTGTGTTTGAATTATTACACTATTATTACTGTACCTGTTATTGTTCATTATTATCTTGGCTCACTAACATTTAGAAATATATTAAAATAATAAAGAAATATAATACATTTTTTTCATTTACACTTATTACATTTTTCTGTGTGTGTGTGAGAAAGTGTCTCTTATGCTTCTTCCTTTTTTAATTCAAACATACTGTCAAACCTCAAAATGATAATCAGTGTGGACGATTCCGACTGTCAGGAGGCTTCACATCAGATACGCACACACAACACACGCAATGACACGCGCACACGCAATGACACGCGCACACGCAATGACACGCAGTGACACACAGGCCGTGTGTTACTTTGCATTGTGTCAAATCGACTATCTGTCACATTCACGCTGCAGCTTTCTGTGTGTGTGTGTGTGTGTGTGTGTGTGTGTGTGTGTGTCCGTGCTCTATTCTTTCTTACAGTGAGTGAAGTGATGACTAACCGATTGGTTGCCGTGGTGACGTCGCTGCTACTACCCCCCCCCCCCCCCCCCACACCCAGCCATTAACACTCCTCCGTCAGGTGGAGAATAATGTGGGTAAACCTGCATCCTCCACCACCTAAACCACAAAGTAATGCTTCACCTCCACCCCGGACCTCCCCACTTTGACTCTGCAATGATGCATCTGCATCTGCCCCCCCCACACTCCCCCCTCACACCCCCCCCCCGCTCCTGACCTCTCGCCCTCCACAATAATGGAGACGTATTTATTGTCTGCCCCCGTCGCCATGCTCACTCTCACTGGGTGCATCTGTTATCTGCACTACAATAATCTCGCTGATTCTTTTTCTACATGGGGGGGGGGGGGGGGTGAATAAAAAACAAGCGCCCTCAAAATGATGCAGACGCAGTTTATTGTATCAGCTCAACGTTTACACTTTGCATTTTCTCCCCGTCGGCTCCTCGTCCTCCTCGTCCTCTCTGGAGACACAGACGTGGTGGGGCTGCAGGGGAACAAACAGCAGCAGATAACAGTGTTGTTGCCCCCCCTCGGTTTATTTATCATATCTGCTGTGTGGCTGCTGTGCCGTGGTCAGGGTACAGTGACCTTAGTTGATCAACTACCCCCTCCAGGAGGCCCGATAAGAGAGCTAATATAACA
Organism: Gasterosteus aculeatus; assembly: GCF_964276395.1. Lineage (NCBI taxonomy): Eukaryota > Metazoa > Chordata > Actinopteri > Perciformes > Gasterosteidae > Gasterosteus > Gasterosteus aculeatus. Next base: position 22,796,868 of record NC_135701.1, on the reverse strand, counting down.
GCAGCTTGTACTGTAATTATTCCTGCGCTGTCAGAACCCCCCCGTGCCCCCCCCCCCCCCCCCGCCCCTCCCAACACAGATTCAAATCTGAGGGGTAACTAAAAAGAGGATGAGGCAGCAACGCCGGCAGTGAGACAAATATCAGCCACCCGACACGCCGGGAATTGGACCAGTTTGTCATGCACAGGGCTGCCGCACACGCACAGACACGCACACACACACACACACACACACACACACACACATCCTTGCTTTGCTTTGGGTTGTCCATTGAAGCCGATGATGACGTCCACCTCTTCCTTCCAGCGGTGAGTTCTCTGGTTCTCGTCCTCTCCTGGGTGGAGCTCCACTGACAGACTAGGGCCGCAGACACATTTGACTGCATTGTAAAAGTGATGCTTATCATTTCTATCAGCGAAAGGCTGGATTTCCTGGGACTTCTCTGTCCACCGTTTATTTCGCATGGTCCACAGGGTCTTTTGCACTTCACGTCTTGCTCTCTGCCGTTGCTGTCTGGCAGTGCTTGATGAGGGTCTTTTCAGGGTTGCCCGGTGTGCTTTGTGCGTGGCGTCCAGCTTACGGAAGGCGTCTGAGTGGTTGTCAAACCAGTCCTGGTGGTTCTTGAGTGGGCTGCTGCTTCATGAAGGGCTGAGCTGATAGTGGTCCACTGCTGGTCTGTGGACTGGTTCTCTCCACTCAAGGTGAGTTCCATCTTGACAGATACTATCTTAAGTTTCTCACTTTCTTGTGCGGGTATCTTTCAGACAGGTACAGTTCAAGCGTCTTCCATGGACCCACGTCTCCGCGTGGGGGGGGGTGTATGCTCATGTGGACTTTGGCCATGATCATCTGGTGGTCTGTCCAGCATTCTGCACCTCTCATGGCCCAGCACCTGAGAACATCTCTGATGTCACAACGTCTCACGATGACATAGTCAATCGGGTGCCAATGTTTTGAGTGTGGGTGCATCCAGATGTTTTGTATTTGGTCTTTTGCTGGAAGATGGTGTTGGTTATAGGTTGTGGTCATAGCAGAGATGCCATTTGAGTTGGGCTGACCAACACCATCCTGTCACTCTGCCCCACACGAGCATTGAAGTCCACAAGAAGGAGGACCTTGACGGTCTTGAGGATCTGGTGGAGAACCTCATCCAGTGACAGAAGTGTAGCAAAGCGGTTCTTTGCCAAGGGGATACGGAGGGTCGTCAGTCTTTCACTGTTTCAGTGAGTCTTGGTAGTAGTGTGTTCTTGATGGGCAGTCCCACACCATGCAGATGTTGTCCACCTGGGGGTAGCCTTTCCAGAAGAAAGTGTACCTGGACTCTTCCTTTATTAGCGACCCTTCATCAAGAAGCCTGGTGTGCGGCGATGCCGATGTTGTGCGGCGATGCCGATGTTGTAACGCCTCAGCTCAGCCGCAATCAGTGCTGTTCTTCTGTGAGGTCTTTCGTCCCTGCCATCGGAGTCCAGGAGAGTTCTTAGGTTCCATGTTGCCAGTTTTGGCCTTTGGGATTTATTTCTTCTTTTGGACTGACCCGACGGGCTGCTCGGTCACAGAGGGTGCTGCCAAGATCTGCTGCCACTCAGTCCCAGCTGATAGTGACCAATAACCTGTGCCGCTGACGTGCAGGGCTCTGACTAGAAGCTCCCCAAACCTGGTCCCACCGCCAGTCGTCAAACCGTATGTGATCCAGAGAGTATACACCGTGGTCAGAGGTAGATACCTGCGCAAAGACATTATTTAGAGTGCCGTTGGAGGCGCGCTATCCCCAGTAGCACTATCTTCGCCATGGTGAGGTAAATCTGGTGGCATTGGTGAGCCCAGGACGAGGTACGGCCAGGTACCCAATTACCATGTGTGGCCACAAGGAGGCACTGCAGGAGTCTTGGTGGTGGAGAGGCTGTGTACTGACAGAGGAGATTTACGCTCTCGGATCCTCTTTTTACCCCTTATGAGGGGGCTAGCCAGCGGCGTAAGGGGAGCAGCAGAGAGTTGCACGCAAAGGGCAGCATGCAAGATGCCCTACAAGCATTACAAGCACTTCTACGCTACCGCACTAGACGCTTCACACACACCCTGTGTAAACACACACACACACACACGGACAAAACTTAGTTCTTACTTTAGCAGCTAAAAACCATGAAGTGTGTAAGGGAAATCCCTGAGTCTGAACGAAAGCTTCTGACTAGTGAGAAGAAATGTCAACATGTCAGATCAAAAAATATATTTCATTATTTTTTCTGTCCAACTTTGGTTTGAAAAAAGATGTTAACTAGTTAGCTAAAAAAAATCTAAACGAAATTAAAATATGTTAGGTCAAAATATGTTTGGAAAAAAATGTTAGCTCGGAAAACAATTTAAAAAGTAAATGAATATGTTTTGAAAAGAAATAAGAAAAACTAGCGAAAAATATTGGTTCAAAAGATTCTGGGGAAAAAAAGTCCAAATATGTTACATCTGAAAAAAGTGTTTAAAAAAAGAATAGTATGTAATGTCAAAAAATGTTATGGAAAAAATTATTGAAAGTCAAAATATATGATGGACAAAAATCTTAGTTTGTTGAAAACATTTTAGACAAAAAAGTAAAAATATATTCGGTTGAAAAATGTTTGTTTGAAAGTTATTCTTTCAATTAGCATCCTCCTGTGGTTCTTCGTCTCCATGCTCTCATCCTTTCACTCCTTCATTCAACTCATCAGAAGTAAAATTCAAACTTTCCATCCAACAGAAGTGATCCATTAGCAGCTTTGGTACTTTTAGAAACTCTTCAGTTGGTTTGACCTTGAAAAACAAACAAAACAACAAACCCGAAGCTGTTTTCTAGCTGCAGCAGCATATAATTGTTAAGAACCACCCCCCAACAAAAGTGTCAATTGTGGCTTTTATTGTGAAGCCTGCAGGATGTATGGGCCGGTGTCGCCCGGTGATAGATGACACGATACCCGGCTTTCCTGATTTCGCAAATTTCTATGAAATGTGTCCCGAGTTCACGCATGGCGAAGAGATAAGAGGCTGGAAGAGGCTCGCCGGCCAATGGGATTCATCCATTTCTGCCTCTTATCTGCTGATAGAGGAGGACCCTCTCCTCTCCTTTGCTTCTTCATCCCCATCCTTTACCCCTTGTCTTCCTCCTCCTCCGCTCTTCCTCTTTTCGTCTCTCTTGTCACAGATCTGTTGTTTTTCTCCTCCTCCTCTTTCCACCTCTCGTTTTTCTCCACCTCTCCTTTCTCATTACCTTCTTCTTCTTCTTCTCTTTTTCCTCCTCGCCAATCTTCTTCTTTCTTAATCCACCGGATTACTTTCCTTTCCCTCTTGTTTCCTTTTAAATTCTTGCTGCTCATCTAGTCCTTTTAATGTTCTTTAAAAAAAACATATACAGTGTTTCTAGAGGACACAAAAGTAACAGCTTTAAGCTTTTAGAAACAACAACAACTAACAACATCAGGATGTGTTCAATATGCCTGCTAGCCACAAGGACTCGTGCATTTCAGTAACAGAAGAGCACAAATTAGTCATTTACTCACTAACTACTCTATAATATTTACTTTACTAAAACATTTCTAAAAGGCCTCGTGTAAGACTGAACACAAACAAGATAAAGACTCGTCTCTCGGTCCGGTTACAAGAACCGTCAGTGGTGGAAAGTACCAAAAATACACAGATGGTACAGAGATTCTAAATGTGGACGGCCGAAAACAAGATGGACGAAGACCAAAATCACAATTCCAAACTAGAGCTTAAAATATCCATAAACTTGTGTTTACGACCCCTTTCTTATAAACATTCTACTGTGGTTACCCAGATGTTACCCAGATGTTACAGACGTTACTCATAAGTTAGATGTTACCCAGATGTTACAGACGTTACTCATAAGTTACAGACGTTACCCAGATGTTACAGACGTTACTCAGATGTTACAGACGTTACCCAGATGTTACAGACGTTACTCATAAGTTACAGACGTTACCCAGATGTTACAGACGTTACTCAGATGTTACAGACGTTACCCAGATGTTACAGACGTTACTCATAAGTTACAGACGTTACCCAGATGTTACAGACGTTACCCAGATGTTACAGACGTTACCCAGATGTTACAGACGTTACTCATAAGTTACAGACGTTACCCAGATGTTACAGACGTTACTCAGATGTTACAGACGTTACCCAGATGTTACAGACGTTACTCATAAGTTACAGACGTTACCCAGATGTTACAGACGTTACTCAGATGTTACAGACGTTACCCAGATGTTACAGACGTTACTCATAAGTTACAGACGTTACCCAGATGTTACAGACGTTACTCAGATGTTACAGACGTTACCCAGATGTTACAGACGTTACTCATAAGTTACAGACGTTACCCAGATGTTACAGACGTTACCCAGATGTTACAGACGTTACCCAGATGTTACAGACGTTACTCATAAGTTACAGACGTTACCCAGATGTTACAGACGTTACTCAGATGTTACAGACGTTACCCAGATGTTACAGACGTTACTCATAAGTTACAGACGTTACCCAGATGTTACAGACGTTACTCAGATGTTACAGACGTTACCCAGATGTTACAGACGTTACTCATAAGTTACAGACGTTACCCAGATGTTACAGACGTTACCCAGATGTTACAGACGTTACCCAGATGTTACAGACGTTACTCATAAGTTAGACGTTACCCAGATGGTTAATTAGACGTTACCCAGATGTTACAGACGTTACTCATAAGTTAGACGTTACCCAGATGTTAGACGTTACTCATAAGTTACAGACGTTACCCAGATGTTACAGACGTTACTCATAAGTTACAGACGTTACCCAGATGTTACAGACGTTACTCATAAGTTACAGACGTTACCCAGATGTTACAGACGTTACTCATAAGTTACAGACGTTACCCAGATGTTACAGACGTTACTCATAAGTTAGACGTTACCCAGATGTTAGACGTTACTCATAAGTTACAGACGTTACCCAGATGTTACAGACGTTACTCATAAGTTAGACGTTACCCAGATGTTACAGACGTTACTCATAAGTTAGACGTTACCCAGATGTTAGACGTTACTCATAAGTTACAGACGTTACCCAGATGTTACAGACGTTACTCATAAGTTAGACGTTACCCAGATGGTTAATTAGATGTTACCCAGATGTTGCGGTTTGGATGATGTTTGCTGATGTACATCTGGAATGGCGTTATGGTTTAAGCTTGTTAACGGCGTCCCCGTTGAAACCGCCGGCGCTGCATTCCCTCCCCACTTGATCTTCTTCAAGACACTTCAACCCCCCTTTTTATTTTCTCCTGTCTTTTGTTTTTTTTAAAGATCCCTTAAAACAACATTGATCGTTTCCTAGAACGACTTCCTGTCGCCGTGGCAATGATTATGCAGATGGGGCACAACCTTTCCGTTTGACGGGCGGTTCCCACGGGGGGAGGCGGTGACACGCTGGCTGTCGCCACGGCGACAAGCAACCGACATGCCACCCCCCCTGTCTCCTTGTGCTTAGTCGGGCCTTTTCATCAGTGGTGGAGGAGGTGATGGAGGAGGTCGGGTTAAATTAGAGCGTGAGAGATTGTATTAACACATCAACATCATCAGCTTCATCTTCATCATCATCACACCAACGAAACGTCATCAGTTCCTTTTGATGTCCAAAACGGTTTCATTTATTTCGGTCCCACAAATAAAAATAATAATAGTACGTTTTTTATTTAGTATTGTTCGCTGCATACAATAGTTGTATCTACACCACTAATGCAGTCACAATATTTGCATATAACATAAAGGACGTGTGATACGCACTAAAATAGAAAAACAGACAAACAAAACTATGACTAAAATAGTTGATATTTCATTTAAACAATACTCAATTTGAATATTTATTTTAAAATGTTTCTTTTACTAATAAATAAAATAATGATATGATAGTTTGCGGTAAACATTGAGTGACAGCGCTGCACTCCTTTATTCTCCCTCCTGATTGGCCGTCTGACAGCCAGCCTTCTTCATCGCATTCACACTTTTTCCTCCTCTTCTTCTCCTTCGAATCATTTTTCCTTTCATACTAAGTTTTTTTCCTTTTTTACAGCCCCCCCCCCCCCCCTCCCCCCCCCCGCCGGGTCTCTTTATTTGACAGGAAATATTCCAGGCGACGTGGCGCGCTCGTGGATCTGCGGCGTGGCAGCCGCCATCGATCGGGCTCATTTGCATACATAAATCTATCGGCTATGTGACACGTGCCGATACGCGGGCGGCGCCGCTGAGTCGCGCGGGTCACGTTATCATCGCTGATGGCGCTTTGATGAAGTGTGACAGCGGCGCGCGTCTGCCGAACGCGGGGCTCGAGCTCCTCTGTGAGGAAGCGTCCGTCAGGACCTTCTCGTACCTCTGTGTGACGAAGATGATGAGGAGGAGGAAGATGATGATTAATGAGAAAGTTGACGGCAGAATGCAGCCTCAAGGCCAAGTAAATAAATGCTGTAAATGAACATTAACATAAGTCAGCTTTCTTTTGTACACGCTGGTTTTATAAATAAACCATTTAATGACTCAGGCGCAACATCAGATATCAGAATATCAGATCAATTTTAATTAGAGGAGAAGCCCAATGAAATACATCGTCTCAATTTAAGCATTGAGGTTTCCAGACATTTGAATATAAAATAACGATAGTTATTACATATTTTTTAGTTTTAAATTAAACTTCTATATTCAAATATAGTAATTACGAGAGTAATAAGCAAGAATCAAAGCCCTCTGACACATTGAAGGTCTTATATATATATATATATATATATATATATATATATATATATATATATATTTATATAATATATATATTATATATAAGCAATAAGGAAATAAGCAAATGGTCAAGGACGAAATATCTCACGGTATTCATGGTCCTCAGAGGAGACTAGACAACGATTGGAAGGATATCTAGTTAATTAGGATTCATTTATATTTTCTGTTTGATGGATATTTGAATATTTGTATTGCTGAGAAAATTAAAACAATTGTATTTGCTCAAATCTTGAGATAAGATAACATTTTGAAAACTATCCAAGCAGATATGAAAATGTAATAATTTACCTTTGACAAATACTACTTCCTATGTGAAGAGAGCTTGAACACAACAACATGTGGCGTAATACCACCACGCCAGTATTTAGCTGAGCAGGACGCTGCCGCCGCCCAGCTGATGACTAACTAACAGCTAATGCTTCATCTTTTGTTCGTTTTTATTGCCTTCATGTCACGTCAGCACAGACGGCGAAGCATCAACATCTGTTGTGAGCATGTTGGTTGGAGACCAGCGTGCACATTGCTGTCCCTAATATCGCCTCAGCCTCCTGACATCAGCGCACGCTCCCTCGGCACTGTGGGGCTGTGCAGAGGCCGCGTGAGGTGTGGTGCCCTCTAAAGACCAGCAAATGGGTCCCTAAGTGGACGTCTAACGTAGCCTGAAAAGGACTCCTAGAGAATGAGATACGTACGTCCGACCCGACCACAGCAAACGATTGCTTTTCAGTCTGACTTTTAAGTGAATCAGAGACAATAAAAGTGAGGATTACATCTATATTTTAAATGCAATAACTGTGGCGGTGGATCGTCATGACTTGGTCGGTTGAAAAGTCGCTTGGGAGACATAAAGGTCGAAAAGGCCCCGGCAGAAGATGAGCAGGTACCTGCTGATGAGCCTGGAACCAACTTCAACCCGACTTCACCTCATAGAATGTGAGCCTCTGTCTCTCCTTTGATCTGGAGGGAGGTTTGATTACAGATACGAACATCTGCAATGTTCACCGCCGCTGTACTGTGTCTGTACTGTGTCTGTACTGTGTCTGTACTGTGTCTGTACTGTGTCTGTACTGTGTCTGTACTTTAGTCTGTACATTGGTCTGTACTGTGTCTGTACTTTAGCCTGTACTGTGTCTGTACTGTGTCTGTACTGTGTCTGTACTGTGTCTGTACTTTAGTCTGTACATTAGTCTGTACTGTGTCTGTACTGTGTCTGTACTTTAGTCTGTACATTAGTCTGTACTGTGTCTATACTTTAGTCTGTACATTGGTCTGTACTGTGTCTGTACTTTAGCCTGTACTGTGTATGTACTTTGGTCTGTACATTAGTCTGTACTGTTTCTGTACTTTAGTCTGTACATTAGTCTGTACTTTAGTCTGTACTGTGTCTGTACTTTAGTCTGTACTTTAGTCTGTACTGTGTATGTACTTTAGTCTGTACATTAGTCTGTACTGTGTCTGTACTTTAGTATGTACTGTGTATGTACTTTGGTCTGTACATTAGTCTGTACTGTTTCTGTACTTTAGTCTGTACATTAGTCTGTACTGTGTCTGTACTTTAGTCTGTACATTAGTCTGTACTGTGTCTGTACTTTAGTCTGTACATTAGTCTGTACTTTAGTCTGTACTGTGTCTGTACTTTAGTCTGTACTTTAGTCTGTACTGTGTATGTACTTTAGTCTGTACATTAGTCTGTACTGTGTCTGTACTTTAGTATGTACTGTGTATGTACTTTGGTCTGTACATTAGTCTGTACTGTTTCTGTACTTTAGTCTGTACATTAGTCTGTACTGTGTCTGTACTTTAGTATGTACTGTGTATGTACTTTGGTCTGTACATTAGTCTGTACTGTTTCTGTACTTTAGTCTGTACATTAGTCTGTACTGTGTCTGTACTTTAGTATGTACTGTGTATGTACTTTAGTCTGTACATTAGTCTGTACTGTGTCTGTACTTTAGTATGTACTGTGTATGTACTTTGGTCTGTACATTAGTCTGTACTGTTTCTGTACTTCAGTCTGTACATTAGTCTGTACTGTGTCTGTACTTTAGTCTGTACATTAGTCTGTACTGTGTCTGTACTTTAGTCTGTACATTAGTCTGTACTGTGTCTGTACTTTAGTCTGTACATTAGTCTGTACTGTGTCTGTACTTTAGTCTGTACTGTGTCTGTACATTAGTCTGTACATTCGTCTGTACTTTAGTCTGTACTGTGTCTGTACTTTAGTCTGTACATTAGTCTGTACTGTGTCTGTACTTTGGTCTGTACATTAGTCTGTACTTTAGTCTGTACTGTGTCTGTACTGTGTCTGTACTTTAGTCTGTACTTTAGTCTGTACTTTGTGTATGTGTATCTGTGTCTGTGATTGTGTGTGTGTGTGTGTCTGTGATTGTGTGTGTATGATTGTGTGTGAGATTGTGTGTGCGTGTGTAAGTGTGTGTGTGATTGTGTGTCTGTGTGATTGTGTGTCTGTGTGTTTGTGTGTGATTGTGTGTCTGTGTGATTGTGTGTGTGTGTGTGTTGTGTGTGATTGTGTGTGTGATTGTGTGTGTGTGTGTGTGTGTGTGTGAGTGTCTGTGTGTGTATGTGTGTGTGTGTGTGTCTGTGTGTGATTGTGTGTCTGTGTGATTGTGTGTGTGTGTGATTGTGTGTGTGTGTGTGTGATTGTGTGTGTGTGTGTGTGTGAGTGTCTGTGTGTGATTGTGTGTGTGTGTGTGTGTGATTGTGTGTCTGTGTGATTGTGTGTGTGTGTGTGTGTTTGTGTGTGATTGTGTGTGTGTGTGTGTGATTGCGTGTGTGTGTGTGATTGCGTGTGTGTGTGTGATTGTGTGTGTGTGATTGCGTGTGTGTGTGTGATTGTGTGTGTGTGTGTGTGTGTGATTGCGTGTGTGTGTGTGATTGTGTGTGTGTGTGTGTGTGTGTGTGATTGCGTGTGTGTGTGTGATTGTGTGTGTGTGTGTGTGATTGTGTGTGTGTGATTGCGTGTGTGTGTGTGTTTGTGTGTGATTGCGTGTGTGTATGTGATTGTGTGTGTGTGATTGCGTGTGTGTGTGTGATTGTGTGTGTGTGTGTGTGTGTGTGTGATTGTGTGTCTGTGTGATTGTGTGTGTTTGTGTGTGATTGTGTGTGTGTGTGTGTGATTGTGTGTGTGTGTGTGATTGCGTGTGTGTGTGTGATTGTGTGTGTGTGTGTGATTGTGTGTTTGTGTGTGATTGTGTGTGTGTGTGTGTGATTGTGTGTGTGTGTGTGATTGTGTGTGTGTGTGTGATTGTGTGTGTGTGTGTGTGATTGCGTGTGTGTGTGTGATTGTGTGTGTGTGTGTGTGTGATTGCGTGTGTGTGTGTGATTGTGTGTGTGTGTGTGATTGCGTGTGTGTGTGTGTGTGTGATTGCGTGTGTGTGTGTGATTGTGTGTGTGTGTGATTGTGTGTGTGATTGTGTGTGTGTGATTGCGTGTGTGTGTGTGATTGTGTGTGTGTGTGTGTGTGTGATTGTGTGTGTGATTGTGTGTGTGTGATTGCGTGTGTGTGTGTGATTGTGTGTGTGTGTGTGTGTGTGTGTGATTGTGTGTGTGTGATTGCGTGTGTGTGTGTGATTGCGTGTGTGTATGTGATTGTGTGTGTGTGATTGCGTGTGTGTGTGTGATTGTGTGTGTGTGTGTGTGTGATTGCGTGTGTGTGTGTGATTGCGTGTGTGTGTGTGTGTGATTGTGTGTGTGTGCAGCCTCCAGTTTCTTTGTTTCTCTGGAGGAAAAGGTCAAGGCAGCAGAGAGAATTAATTGAAGAGTGAGAGAGCACAGCTGGTCTATCAGACCAACAAGCCTCTAAGTGTGTGTGTGATTGTGTGTGTGTGTGTGATTGTGTGTGTGTGTGTGTGTGTGTGTGTGTGTGGATCAGGACTACATGAGACTGGTTCACATAGATGACCAGGAATGTCAAAGTATAACTGAACCAGTTCTAACGTTTACATTTTTCCCAAACAATTAAACTGCTCTGCTGCTCTTTACAGTATTTCGGTGTGTGCGTCCACGTGTGTGTGTGCGTCCACGTGTGTGTGTGCGTCCACGTGTGTGTGTGTGTATGTGTGTGTGTGTCTCCGCCCCCCCTCATTACTTGGCAGTGTTCCTGGTGTTGTGTCGCCGTGGGAACGTGCCGTGACAACCTGCTGCTTTCGTATGCGGCAGCGTGGTGGAGTTAATAGCTCTTCTGTGGCAAAGCTTGATCCTTCAGCCCCCCTCAGCCCCCACCCCCCCCCCCACACACACACACACACACACATAGTCACACACACACACACACACCTCGCCGTGATGCAAACACCAAGTGGCACAATTTAATGAAGTTCTGTTCTTTAAAGCAAGTGGCGAGTCGTGGGTACCGGGTGGTGGGGGGGGGGGGGGGGGGGGGGCGGCGACGGGGGGGTCGGGGGGGTCGACAATCCACCTTCAGCTCATCTGTTTCTTTGAATAGTTTCCACGAGCCGATCGATCGGCCGCTTCTCTTCTGGCCTTTCGTCTCTGTCAGCCGTCATTGAGGGATGCAAATTCACGTCAGAAACTGCCCCCCCCCCCCAGGGGGGAGGAGGGGGGGCGCCGCCGCTCAGCAATAAACGGGGTGAAGGCCTCGTTTCTCCGACCGGCCCGACGGAGACCTTTTCCATCAAAGTTTTCTCCCTCCGTCGTGACAGGAGGAGGTGAGGAGGAGGAGGGGAGGAGGAGGAGGGGAGGAGGACGGCCAGCAAAGTTCAGCTCTGATCTCTGCTGGGGGGCAGGAGGAGGAGGAGGGGAACCAGAGTTCACTAACAAGCGAGAAACAGGATGAGGAGGTGAGGAGGCCAAGGACATGGGGAGGGGGAGTTGAGGAGCAGGAGGACATGGGAGGAGGAGGAGATGGACATGGGAAGGAGGTGAGGAGGAGGAGGACATGGGGAGGTGACGAGGAGGAGGAGGTGAGAAGGGGAAGGACATGGGGAGGAGGAGGTGAGGAGGAGAAGGACATGGGGAGGAGGAGGTGAGGAGGAGAAGGACATGGGGAGGAGGAGGTCAGGAGGAGAAGGACATGGGGAGGAGGAGGTCAGGAGGTACACTACTGACATTGTCCACACTCAACGTTGCGTCTCGCTGCTCCTCCCCCCCTGTCCTCCCCCTGCTTGCCTCTACTTGTCCTCCTTACTTTCACCCTTTGGTTCCCACCTGTCCTCCCCCAGTCCTCCCCCTGCTTCCCCCTGCCCGTCCTCCTCGTCTCTCCTCTTCGGTCTCATCCAGGTCCACTGCAGCGCGACGTTGAGCTCCCTGCTCCTTGTTCATGAGGAGCCGACCACGGCAGGAGACCTGCACCCAGGAGACACTTCTCACAGTCATTCACGACTACACGTCTTCGTCTCAACGTTTCCAAGCTTCTCTTCTCGCAGGTGAAGATGAAATATGGTTAAATACCGAGTAGCTCCTCCCCCTCACCGGCCGCGTCTCCTTCAGCACCCTGACGCGGAAGCATCCCTGTGACCTACTTGAAAATCTCATCTTCCCCTTCCCTCTCTCACCTCCTCTGTCCTTCCCCTTCTCCTCTCCTTCTCTTCCTCATCAGCCTCTGTCCTTCTCCCACCAAACATCTCTCTTCTCCTTTAGTCTCACCTTCCCTCGTCTCCTCCCTCGTCTCCTCCCTCTCTTCACTTCATTTGTAAGTTCCTTGCTTCCTCTCTTTCCTTCCTACAACATAATTTTGTTTTTCACGTCACCTTGCCTCCTCCTCCTCCTCCCTCTCCTCCTCCTCCTCCTCCTCCCTCTCCTCCTCCTCCTCCTCCTCCTCCTCCTCCTCCTCCTCCCTCTCCTCCTCCTCCTCCTCCCTCTCCTCCTCCTCCTCCTCCTCCTCCCTCTCTTCCTTGGACTTATACAGATTTCAAAGATAGAAATGGAGATGGCTGATTGCTTTCAGGGAATCTGCCTTTAATAATTACAGGAGGAGAAGCTCGGGGTGACGATGGAGGAGCACAGAGACTAATGGGAAACTAGATTTTTTCACTGAATTAGGGGGAGGGGTCGGGGGGGGATCAATATATTGACGAGCCATCAGCGGGGCCCTGGATCAGGAGAAGTGGTTCAGACTCACCGGCAAACTGGCTCTGATGCTGCGTGGCACCTCCTCACAGGGAGGAGGAGCACAAGCCGCCTCATCTCCTCCTCCTCCTCTGAGGAGGAGAAGCAGTGTTCTGGGACGCTGCTGACGACATTTGTGATTCACACTAGTGAGTATTCAAGTATTCAAGTATCGAAAACACTTCAACAGAATACTTTGAAACTCTTCCGCTAATTTGATTATAATCATCTTCAAGCTGAAGCCGTGACCTCTGACCTCTGTGGGGGGCGGGGTCAATAATTACATTACAGCTTCAGTCACATTTGAAGCTTCATGTTTCAAATCTGAACACATCTGCGTGTGTGTGTGTGTGTGTGTGTGCGTGTGTGCGTGTGTGTGCGTTCGTATGTGTGTGTGCGTGTGTGTGCATACGTATGTGTGTGTGCGTGTGTGTGCGTTCGTATGTGTGTGTGCGTGTGTGTGTGTTGCATGAAGCATTAAACTCGTAAAAGATTCCGTTGTTTTTAAACTGATCCCATAAATCTGTGAATTGAACGTGTTTATTTATCAGAAGACAACTTTTAGTTAAATGAGACTCACATTATTATTTTATAAAATCATATTTCTAAAGTTCTACTTAGTTCTTTTTCTCTTGCAGGGAAACATTGTGGTTTGGGGCTGTTGCCACGACGACACCTGTTTACAACCCTCCACCATCGCAAAATTTATTTTTACTTTAGGATGAGAGCTGTTGGTAGCGTTAGCCTGAAGCTAGCTAGCTAGCTCTGCATTCATTAAAGACCTGTTAGGAAGCAGGAAGCAGGAAGCAGGAAGTAGGAAGCAGGAAGTAGGAGTTGATGCACAAAGACCTGATGTTTAAAACAGTGGATCAAAGTTTAGTTCACCAGAAGCTTCATCTTAAACCTTCATTTATTCATAAATGTGGACTTCTTTATCCACCCCCCCTCTCTATCTGCCCCCTCCTCTCCCTGCCCCTCCCCCCCCCCTGACCTGCTTCCCGCGTACATCTGCGCGCTCAAAGCTACAAATGACCATTATGATGTATCATGTAACAGAGAAAGTCTCTTTGTTTCTGCCGTAAAAGGAGGAAATCGATAGCGTGGGCGGCGCCGCCCCCCCTCCCCCCTCCTCCCCCCCGAGGGTCCGCAGGGTCTCCTCCGGACCGTCCAGGTAAGGGTCTGGCCCGGCGGGGGGGCTCAGGAATGCTGATTCCACATTTAGCCAGACGTTGATGCATGCCTCGGCCCGCCGGTAGCTGGGGGCCAGCCGGGAGATCAGCTGCTTCCAGGAGGAGGAGGAGGAGGAGGAGGAGGAGGAGCAGGGGATTATTTTTAGAGCCGGCAGGGGGCCGGGTGGGGGGGCAGAGGAGACAAGGAGGGAGTTGAAGAGAGTAGAGTGAAGTGGAGATTAAATTCAATTCATTTTATTTTGTAGAGCTCAAAATCGTGAATTACAAATGTGCCTCAGAGGTCTTTACAGTCTGTAGACGTCCTGGAACCTTCACATCAGCACAGTAACACTCCTCAAACAATGAAACCCTTCATGGGGACAAAGGGAGGACGTGAGAACGTCAGAGGATCCGTCTCCTGATGGACAGAATACAATGATGTCATGAGGACAGAATGAACAACGTAGAAGATGAACGATACATTCAGTTCATATGACAGAGATGATTCAAGTAATGTGAGTAGTAAGATACTGCAGTCCATCACATAGAACCAGCATCACATAGAACCAGCATCACATAGAACCAGCATCACATAGAACCAGCATCACATAGAACCAGCATCACATAGAACCACCATCACATAGAACCAGCATCACATAGAACCACCATCACATAGAACCAGCATCACATAGAACCACCATCACATAGAACCACCATCACATAGAACCACCATCACATAGAACCAGCATCACATAGAACCACCATCACATAGAACCACCATCACATACAACCACCACCAGATAGAACCAGCATCACATAGAACCAGCATCACATAGAACCAGCATCACATAGAACCAGCATCACATAGAACCAGCATCACATAGAACCAGCATCACATAGAACCAGCATCACATAGAACCACCATCACATAGAACCACCATCACATACAACCACCACCAGATAGAACCAGCATCACATAGAACCACCACCAGATAGAACCACCACCAGATAGAACCAGCATCACATAGAACCAGCATCAGATAGAACCAGCATCACATAGAACCAGCATCAGATAGAAGCCTGTGGGGGGGGGGGGAGACTTTAGCAGAGGGTTATGTTATTTCATGATGACAGTAATATGATTAATATTTAAAATAATAATGTTGATGATTGTAGCAGCAGGTGTCAGGACCACGGTCCTGACGGAACTACCATCTACTATCACACACACATTCGCACACACACACACACCCGCATGCACACGCCCATCATTGTTGTGCTGTTTTGTGGTTGTGTGGTTGTGCTGTCGTGTGGTTGTGTTGTGGTTTGGTTGTGTGGTTGTGTTGTGGTTTGGTTGTGTGGTTGTGTTGTGGTTTGGTTGTGCGGTGGTGTTGTGTTTTGGTTGTGTGGTTGTGTTGTGGTTTGGTTGTGCGGTGGTGTTGTGTTTTGGTTGTGTGGTTGTGTTGTGGTTTGGTTGTGTGGTTGTGTTGTGGTTTGGTTGTGTGGTTGTGTTGTGGTTTGGTTGTGTGGTTGTGTTGTGGTTTGGTTGTGTGGTTGTGTTGTGGTTTGGTTGTGCGGTGGTGTTGTGTTTTGGTTGTGTTGTGGTTTGGTCGTGTGGTTTGGTTGTGTGGTTGTGTTGTGGTTTGGTCGTGTGGTTTGGTTGTGTGGTTGTGTTGTGGTTTGGTTGTGTGGTTTTGTTGTGGTTTGGTTGTGTGGTTGTGTTGTGGTTTGGGTGTGTTGTGGTTTGGTTGTGTGGTTGTGTTGTGGTTTGGTCGTGTGGTTGTGTTGTGGTTTGGTTGTGTGGTTGTGTTGTTGTTTGGTCGTGTGGTTGTGTTGTGGTTTGGTTGTGTGGTTGTGTTGTGTTGTGTTTTGGTTGTGTGGTTGTGTTGTGGTTTGGTTGTGTTGTGGTTTGGTTGGGTTGTGGTTTGGTTGTGTGGTTGTGTTGTGGTTTGGTTGTGTGGTTGTGTTGTGGTTTGGTTGTGTTGTGGTTTGGTTGTGTGGTTGTGTTGTGGTTTGATCGTGTGGTTGTGTTGTGGTTTGGTTGTGTTGTGGTTTGGTCGTGTGGTTGTGTTGTGGTTTGGTTGTGTGGTTGTGTTGTGGTTTGGTCGTTTGGTTGTGTTGTGGTTTGGTTGTGTTGTGGTTTGGTCGTGTGGTTGTGTTGTGGTTTGGTTGTGCGGTTGTGTTGTGGTTTGGTCGTGTGGTTGTGTTGTGGTTTGGTTGTGTGGTTGTGTTGTGGTTTGGTTGTGTTGTGGTTTGGTCGTGTGGTTGTGTTGTGGTTTGGTTGTGCGGTGGTTTGGTTGTGTTGTGGTTTGGTCGTGTGGTTGTGTTGTGGTTTGGTTGTGTTGTGGTTTGGTCGTGTGGTTGTGTTGTGGTTTGGTTGTGCGGTGGTTTGGTTGTGTTGTGGTTTGGTCGTGTGGTTGTGTTGTGGTTTGGTTGTGCGGTGGTGCTCAGGGGGGCGGTGGGGGGGCAGCAGGAAGCGGGTGGTCCAGTTTTTCTTCTTCATTACTGTTTGTGCTGCAGGTGTTAAATAATATTAATGACCTCCAGCGTCGCTACTTACCTCCTCGCTCGGCTTCGCCTCAAGTGATTCTATCGACCCCCCCTCAGCGTGTTTGTGTGTCTGTGTGTGTGTGAGATTATTCCGCTGCGATATTATCACCAAACTTTAATAAGTTGATTAGCGGCGGGGCGCTATCTGCTAACTGGATCTAGATGATGATGTTGATTGGACGAAGCGCCGCACCATCCATCTCTCTGATTGGCTAATAACTGAAATCCATCACAGTTTCACCCAGTGTGTGTGTCTGTGTGTGTGTGTGTGTGTGTGTGTGTGTGTGAGTGAGTGTGTGTGAGTGTGTGTGTGTGTGTCTGTGTGTGTGTGTGTGTGTGTGTGTGTGAGTGAGTGTGTGTGTGAGTGTCTGTGTGTGTGTGTGTGTGTGTGTGTGTGTGTGTGTGTGTGAGTGTCTGTGTGTGTGTGTCTGTGTGTGTGAGTGTGTGTGTGTGTGTCTGTGTGTGTGTGTGTGTGTGTGAGTGTGTGTGTGTGTGTGTGTCTGTGTGTGTGTGTCTGTGTGTGTGTGTCTGTGTGTGTGAGTGTGTGTGTGTGTGTCTGTGTGTGTGTGTGTGTGTGTGTGAGTGTGTGTGTGTGTGTGTCTGTGTGTGTGAGTGTGTGTGTGTGTGTCTGTGTGTGTGTGTGTGAGTGTGTGTGTGTGTGTGAGTGTGTGTGTCTGTGTGTGTGTGTCTGTGTGTGTGTGTCTGTGTGTGTGAGTGTGTGTGTGTGTGTGTCTGTGTGTGTGTGTGTGTGTGTGTGTGTGTCTGTGTGTCTGTGTCTGTGTGTGTCTGTGTGTGTCTGTGTGTGTCTGTGTGTGTGTGTCTGTGTGTGTGTGTGTGTGTGTGCGTGTGTGTCTGTGTGTGTCCCTCTTCTTAACCTGCTCTGGTTGATTTTCTTCTTTTTCACCTCTAGGTTTCTTTTTTCTCACACTTTTTCTTCTTGTTTCTTCTTTCTAAGTTCTTTAAGATTATGAAACTTTAAAAGTTGTGTATTCATTTCTTTGTACAACAGTTCCAGTGCAGTAGCTACTGTTCCACTACTGTACTACCACTGTACTACTATTGTACTACTACTGTACTACCACTGCACTACTACTGTACTACTACTGTACTACAACTGTACTACTGTACTACCACTGTACTACAACTGTACTACTGTACTACTACTGTACTACCACTGTACTACTACTGTAATACTATTGTACTACTGTACTACCACTGTACTACTGTACTACTACTGTACTACTACTGTACTACTACTTTAATACTATTGTACTACTGTACTACCACTGTACTACCACTGTACTACTGTACTACTACTGTAATACTATTGTACTACTGTACTACTACTGTTCTACTACACTCACACACACACACACACTCTTGTAACTATTAATTCCAGCCCACCTTTCTATGCTGTGTTTCCACGTCTCACTGTCTGACACACCTGTTGACTGAGGTGTGTGTTTGTGTGTCTGTGTGTGTTTGTGTGTGTGTGTGTGTGTAGTTATGTCAACGAGTAATTAGTCTTTGGGTCGAGCATAGAGCCAATAAAACGTTTCTACATCAGCCGAAACTCCTGAGAGTCACTGTGACACACACGTACACACACAAACACACACATACACATGCAAACACATAAACGCACACACACACAGGCGCAGCAGTAGCAGGTTAGATTAATGTGTGTTGTGTTTGTCGTCCCGGAGGAGAGCGACTCACTTAATAAAGAAAAATAATTCCTTTCCTCTGGATTCCCCTCACCTCCTGTGTGTGTGTGTGTGTGTGTGTGTGTGTGTGTGTGTGTGTGTGTGTGTGTGTGTTTACACGTTTTATAAATGCTTCGTTGTTAATATTTTGGATCAAGACATTTCATAGTATTTGTGTTTTACTCAGCCTGCTATATTTTACTTTACTGCTGTTTAATTTCCTGTAGACGACTTAAACTCTTTTACTGGAAGCAATAATAAATACTACAATAACAATAATAATACAAGCAGATGTGAAATGTCATGTGTATTAATGGACACACCTCCTTATAGTCCAAAGAAAACCTGAACCTGAACAATCTCCAGAGTATCGTAAAGTACTGTCCAGATAAAGTACATTATGAAGTACTAAGAAGTATTATTATATATTCGAATGGACCAGAAAGAAACAAAACATGTGTTTACTTCAGACTGAAACAACAAGGACTAAAGGTGGAACATGAAGGCACTTAGTTACACATCTGCATCGATCGAGAAACAGTTCTTCATTCTGCTTATTGGAAGTGTGAAGAAATCATTTGACCTCTCGTCATATAGACGCCCGACCTGCATGGGGGTGGCTGTTGTTGTGGTGGTTATGGTTGTTGTTGTTGTGGTGGTGGTTATGGTTGTTGTTGTGGTGGTGGGTTAGGGTTGTCGTTGTGGTTGTGGTGGTTATGGTTGTTGTAGTTGTGGTGGCGGTTATGGTCGTTGTTGTGGTTGTTGTTGTGGTGGCGGTTATGGTGGTGGTTATGGTTGTTTTTGTTGTGGTGGCGGTTATGATTGTTGTTGTGGGTATAGTTGTTGTAGTTGTGGTGGTGATTATGGTCGTTGTTGTGGTGGCGGTTATGGTTGTTGTAGTTGTGGTGGTGGTTATGGATGTTGTTGTGTTGGTGGTTATGGTTGTTGTTGTGGTGGTTATGGTTGTTGTGGTGGGTATGGTTGTTGTAGTTGTGGTGGTGGTTATGGTCGTTGTTGTGGTTGTTGTTGTAGTGGCGGTTATGGTTGTTGTTGTGGTGGTGGGTATGGTTGTTTTAGTTGTGGTGGTGATTATGGTCGTTGTTGTGGTTGTGGTGGCGGTTATGGTTGTTGTAGTTGTGGTGGTGGTTATGGATGTTGTTGTGTTGGTGGTTATGGTTGTTGTTGTGGTGGTTATGGTTGTTGTGGTGGGTATGGTTGTTGTAGTTGTGGTGGTGGTTATGGTCGTTGTTGTGGTTGTTGTTGTAGTGGCGGTTATGGTTGTTGTTGTGGTGGTGGGTATGGTTGTTTTAGTTGTGGTGGTGGTTATGGTTGTTGTGGTGGGTATGGTTGTTGTAGTTGTGGTGGTGGTTATGGTCGTTGTTGTGGTTGTTGTTGTAGTGGCGGTTATGGTTGTTGTTGTGGTGGTGGGTATGGTTGTTTTAGTTGTGGTGGTGGTTATGGTTGTTGTGGTGGGTATGGTTGTTGTAGTTGTGGTGGTGGTTATGGTTGTTGTTGTGGTGGTGGGTATGGTTGTTTTAGTTGTGGTGGTGGTTATGGTTGTTGTGGTGGGTATGGTTGTTGTAGTTGTGGTGGTGGTTATGGTTGTTGTTGTGGTGGTGGGTATGGTTGTTTTAGTTGTGGTGGTGGTTATGGTTGTTGTGGTGGGTATGGTTGTTGTAGTTGTGGTGGTGGTTATGGTTGTTGTTGTGGTGGTGGGTATGGTTGTTGTAGTTGTGGTGGTGGTTATAGTCGTTGTTGTGGTTCTTGTGGTGGTTATGGTTGTTGGTGTTGTTGTGGTTGTTGTTGTGGTTTTGTTTATAGTTCTTTTGGTGGTTATGGTTGTAGTTGTGGTGGTGGTTATGGTTGTAGTTGTGGTGGTGGTTATGGTTGTTGGTGTTGTTGTGGTTGTTGTTGTGGTGGTGGGAGAAGGGGCGTTTCTAGGATTCAAGAAAGGAGGGGCTTAGCCCCAAGGGCAGTGGCATGTTTGCATAATTATATATACACACAAACCAGAACAAACACACATATGAAGCATGTTACTATTCTAAATAACTTATCGATGTCACATTTAATTGAATGAAATCATGAATATAAAAATATATATATTTGTGGGGCTGAAGAACAGTTTTAGGGGGGCTTCTTGTTCTGGTGGCGGTTGCAGTTGTTATTTTGGTTGCGGTTATTGTTGTGGTGGTTGTTGTTGTTGTTGTTGATAAACAACTTCTTAAAATCGTCCTTTAGCTCAATCCTCATTTTGTTGAGCGCGATCTGAACTACCGGAAGAATCTTCCTGCGTTAGCTTCAGAGACCCAAAACCTTAACACGCACACACACACACACACACACACACACACACACACACACACACACACACACACACACACACAGTCCAGTTGAAGGAGAGTTGTATCATCATTTGGCCTCGTTTTATTTCCTCGTTAGAAGCAGCAGCTTAAAGCTCTACAGTCATTGGTCTTCATTTGGACCGACACACACACGCGCACGCACACACACACCGCTAATGGATGTGTGTGTCCCAACATGCATGTTTTGTAGCTGGCATGGACAATTTGTTACTACACGTTCAACCGTGTATGTCAGTGTGTGTCAGTGTGTGTAATTAGCCGGGTCAGGCTAATTGCCCCACCCCGCCCGCGTCGTGTTAGCCGTAAATTGCTAACGTTAGCGCGCTAGTGATGGATGCGTCTGTGAGAGCTTGTTACAGGAAATTAAACAGCAAAAATCCGTAAAACCGCGTCTTTTATTCATCGTGATTGTCGGTCAGAACGCGACGGGAAAACTCACATGTTTCAGCAAACCGCTGAAGTGATCAAATTAAGGCTGATAATTACAAATGTTTATCATTCTATTTTTGTAGCTGCAGAACTGTGGAATGTTGCAGATTCAAACATTTTTCTGAAATTCAAATAATGAATTCAATTTGTTGATAGAAAAAATAAAAACGAAATATTTGATAATAAAATACTTAAATATATGGTTTTAAATAATTAAAACCATATTTTACTTTTATCAAGTAACCATTACAATTGTGTTGCTAAAACATTTGTGGTTTTGATCCTTGTGTATCTGGAAAAAAAATGTAATATATTAAATAGAAAACCTAAGCATCTGTTGAAAAAGGTTCTTCTTCTGGGACCACGAGACGAGTCAGAACCTTTTCAAGCTTTAAATGTATGTTTTAAAGTTTACCTCTCTGAGGGAAATACTGTCAATCCCTTAAATCTCAACGTATCGTCTAGAGTACTCAATTAGTGAGGAAATGAATGTTTTGTGTGGGTTCTAATGGTTATTGTCTTTCATACATTCACCAAAGTATTACTTTTAATTGTACATGTAAATGGTAGTTTGCATACGTATGTTTACATGATAGTAGTATTATGTTTTCGTTTTATTGCCTGGTGGTATTATGCCATTATGCTATATATTATTACGTGGTATTTCTATCACGTGTTTGTATTGTTACGTGGTTGTATTATCAGATATACTTGAGA
>NC_135701.1:22757529-22770029 GCF_964276395.1 Gasterosteus aculeatus | reverse complement strand
GGAGAAGGTGATAAAGAAAAGTAGGAGGAGGAGAAGGTGACAGAGGACAGGAGGAGGAGGAGAGGAGGAGAAGAGAAGGTTAGGGGAGCAGGAGAGAGGAGGAGAGGAGGAGGAGAGTAGGTTTAGGGAGCAGGAGAGAAGAGGAGGAGAGGAGGAGAAGGTGATAAAGAACAGGAGGAGGAGAATTAGGCAGAGGAGGAGAAGGTTAGAGAAGGTTAGGGGAGCAGGAGAGGGGAGGAGGAGAGGAGGAGAAGGTGACAGAGGACAGGAGGAGGAGGAGAGGAGGTTTAGGGGAGCAGGAGAAGGGAGGAGGAGAGGAGGAGAACCAGGCCTCGGCCTGCGTATAGATGGAGCAGGTCTTTGGAGTTTAATAAATAAAATAAAAAACAACAACAACAAGAGACGGGAAATGGCTTTTAATACGTGTGTGTGTGAGGTGAGGGTGAGGAGGGGTGAGGGGGGGTGAGGAGGGGTGAGGGGGGGTGAGGAGGGAGGGGGGGGGGTGAGGGGGGGCAGGAATGAATACAGATGGGAGAAACATTGGCGGAGAACGGGGAGGATATTTGGTTTAATGCATCGACTTGAGGCCTTTCTGTGTATTGAGTGAATTTAAATAGAAGGAACGCAGGAGAAGAATTACGCTTCACTGCAGTTCGGCCTGAACGCTTCGTGTAGATTCATCCAATTTGTTGGACGTTATTTTACTAATACCTGAAAAACGAAAGCAGCAACAACTTTGCATTAGTGCAAAAACAACCTTTAATTGGTTGAGACATTCACGTTCCCCAGAGGTCGACGCCCACTGACTCCGACCAGAGCACTAGGCTAGCAGTTCCCCCCCGCTTCCAGTCTTTGTGCTAAGCTACGATTGTCAGCCGTGGTCACGTGACTCAGCGGAGCTCCCTGTCAGACCTCAAGACGTCCGACCGGGAACGTCAGCGCTGCTTCCCGGACCCGGTTGCCCCCGACGACCCTGAATGTGACTTGATTTGACCGCGTGTCGCCGTCACAGCATCAAAGCTGCAATAAGACGCAGTGATGTCTGCCCCCCCCCCACCGACACATGCAACTATTCATGTTCCCTGCTCTCCTGCCCCGGAGCTGTCAGCCCTGCAGGATTACTCCTCCTAACTACAGCCAGAGAGGAGGAGGAGGAGGAGGAGGAGAGGCTTCCGGGTCAAGATGGCCGCCGTGAAGGAGGAGGTGAGCAGATGGAACTTTACGTTTTACTGCGAGTACAAAAGAATCACAGCGGAAAAGAACATTTACTTCAGCTTTTCTTTTCTTTTCTTTCACTAGTAACCGCATAATAAAGCACAAAAGTGATCATCATTATCATCCAATAAGATTAGAATTATAAATCACTGTGATCCTCATCATAAAATAATAAAAATACATTTAGACTCCACAGTGGATAGAATGTATTAGTGGAATATTTACATTTCTTTGTCAGAAGCTTCTGAAGATAGAATGTGGTGTTCAGTCATTACGCGTGTCGTGAAATATTAAATACATAATAATATTGTTGAAGCTTAAAAGTGAAACCATTCACCAAACAATACAAGCCTCAACGAGCCAATACAACTTGATTGAATGATTAATTGGTTAATTGAATACTTAATAATTATGCTTCTTACGCACTTGTTAAAGTTAAACTTTAAAGTTTACTTTCACTTTTCACTTTTACTTCCAAAGGCGGAAAGATCGGAGCTCAACCTGCAGTTAGTGGATTGATTTTTGAGCCTCGCAGACGGATCCACTCGATGGGGAATGTGAGAAGCACTTTGCTAACAACACGTCCAGCCCGGCGGCTTCGGGGGGTCTTATGACTCAAGAACCAGCGAGATGAGGAGCCGAGAGTCCGGAGGTCAAACAAACACAGGAAGGTCAGCCCGGAGACCCCCCGTCCGAGTCGCCGGCTGAAAGAAAAGGAAACGCACGACGTTTTGTCGTCGACGTCGATCTCTTTCCCTAAATCGAATAAAGACTAAACCTTATTTTGAAAGGACAAAACGTGCACTCATAGCAAGGTGCATCCACAAGCCGTCCCGGGGCAGGCTTTTATTGTGAAAGGTAAGAATGGAATGCGTGGAATGGTCTACGCTGCATTCGTCCAGCTTGAGAGCAGCAATAAAGTTTCAGTGTTACTCGTCCGATCGGTCACAACGTGACTGGTTGAAAAGCTCGGAACTGAAATATATTAAAGTAAAGTGAGATGCTCGCTGCGTGTCATATAAATACCACTTTAGGAGGACAGAGAGTTGTGTGCTTGTGGGTCGGTGTGCGGTTGTGCGCTGGCTGGGAGCTCTCAGGGCCGCTCCCTCTGCCTGATGATGTGTTTGCTGCTGACCTTTAAACAACTCAGTCCCATCATGCTGCTCGCACAGGGGCCTGCAGGGAGCACGCACACACACACCCACACACACACACACGCACACACACACACACAGACACACACAGCGATGCAGCGACAGGAAGGATGGACGATCCTCACACTCATGCATGTAAATAGGCGTCCACTGACACGGGGATGCACACGGTGTACATGTGCAAACACACACAGACACATATGGACCCACAAACACACACACACGCACACACACAGAAGCATCACTGTCCGAGGTTTGGTGGTAATGAGGCCTGTCATCCTTCCACACAGTCTCTCTCCCTCTTTCTCTTTCTTTCTCTTTTCATTGATCCACTAACAGATCCCCAATATAACAACTTGCAGTCGCTGTGGGAGCCCCCCTCCCCTCCTCCCCTCTCCTCCCCCCTCCTCCCCTCGCCTCCCCTCTCCTCCCTCCCACTCCACACGCATCCCTCCGGACCATTTAAAAACCCACCAACACTTTCTCTCTCCTGTCTCGGTCTCTCTGCTGGTTCGTCGGGATCAGACAGTCTTGTTATGAAGGCTGACAAACGGGGAGAAGGAGTCTCTGCGTCTCTCTCTGTGTCTCTTTCTGTGTCTCTGTGTGTCTCTCTGTGTCTCTGTGTGTCTGTGTGTCTCTGTCTGTGTCTCTGTCTCTTGTTTTATTTGATATCTTAAGTTAATATTGAAACAACTTTTTGCAATATGAATATTAACTGTAGTGAATACTAGGTTTTAAATACAGCAATCCTTTTAATCAGGATGACACAACCTCAAGTGTTGATGTGTAAAACACAAACTGCCAGACTGCAAGTAAATGTCTTTTTTTTTTTACAGTACATCACAGATCAGGGGATAAAGAAATTACAAACATTAAGGATTTTGAGAAGATTTGTCTTGATTTCTAGTAAGTAAACTAAAGTGATGAATGACTGCAACAAAATGTCACCTTTTACTTTTATCCATCCATCCATTGTCAAACCGCTTATCCTGCACACAAAGTCCCCAATTAACCTGATCCCCAGAGCATGTCTTTGGACTGTGGGAGGAAGCCGGAGAACCCGGAGAGAACCCACGCAGACAC
The DNA here is from genome assembly GCF_964276395.1 of Gasterosteus aculeatus. NCBI lineage: Eukaryota > Metazoa > Chordata > Actinopteri > Perciformes > Gasterosteidae > Gasterosteus > Gasterosteus aculeatus. Next base: position 22,766,577 of record NC_135701.1, on the reverse strand, counting down.
GGGGAGAACATGCAGACTCCACACAGAAAGGCCACTGGGCGGAATCGAACCCAGGACCTTCTTGCTGTGAGGCGACAGTGCTAACCACCACGCCACCGTGCCGCCCCCTTTTACTTTTATGTCATACCAAATTAAGCTATAATGGTTTCAGCTTGTATATAAAGACAATACATTGTTTTAGTTATGATATAAAATGTATAGTTTGTACTGAATCAAGAGTTTAGGGGAAAAAACTAAAATAAATGGTTCAAACAATTAGTTTAGTTTACTTGTCAAAACTAAACTTGGATGAAAGTAAAAAATGGTGTAATCATTTTTTGCTTAGTGTCCATGTATTGTAGTTTTTATCTTTGGCAAAAGCAATATTTTTGATTCATGTAGTTAATGTTATTTAGTAAAAATGTATCAACCAAATTTAAAATCCAACTAAAAACAAAATAAATTAGGGGTAATAGATTTTTTAGGATTTCTTTTAAGTTTGTCCAAAGTATTCTGACAGAACGCCATCAGACCCTCCACTCTGTCAAGTTGCTCAGTGCTTTGTTAGATTGCTCTGTGCTCTGTTTGGTTGCTCTGTGCCGTGTTAAGTTTCCCTGTGCTCCGTTAGGTTGCTCTGTGCTCTGTTAAGTTGCCCCGTGTTCTGTTAGATTGCTCCGTTAGGTTGCTCTGTGCTCTGTTAAGTTGCTCTGTGCTCTGTTTGGTTGCTCTGTGCTCTGTTTGGTTGCTCTGTGTTCTGTTTGGTTGCTCTGTGCTCTGTTAAGTTGCTCTGTGTTCTGTTAAGTTGCTCTGTGCGGTTGCTCTGTTAAGTTGCTCTGTGTTCTGTTAAGTTGCTCTGTTTGGTTGCTCTGTGCTCTGTTAAGTTGCTCTGTGCTGTTAAGTTGCCCCGTGTTCTGTTAGATTGCTCCGTTAGTTTGCTCTGTGCTCTGTTTGGTTGCTCTGTGTTCTGTTTGTTTGCTCTGTGCTCTGTTAAGTTGCTCTGTGTTCTGTTAAGTTGCTCTGTGCGGTTGCTCTGTGCTCTGTTTAGTTGCTCTGTGTTCTGTTAAGTTGCTCTGTGCTCTGTTTGGTTGCTCTGTGGTCTGTTAAGTTGCTCTGTGTTCTGTTAAGTTGCTCTGTGCGGTTGCTCTGTGCTCTGTTTAGTTGCTCTGTGGTCTGTTAAGTTGCTCTGTGGTCTGTTAAGTTACTCTGTGCTCTGTTAAGTTGCTCTGTGCTCTGTTAGGTTGCACCGTGCTCTGTTCAGTGTCAGTATTGTGATTCTTCAAAATGTGCGTGAATGAGTTTATGGAAAGTAGTGGATTTTTTACGTGTGACGAGGATGATCTGAAGCTTAAAACAAACGGGATTAAGACGAAAATACTCCAGTTTTTTTTAGCATATCGTTTATTGTATAAAACACACAACTGTTGGCACTCGTGTTCTGCTGCTACCATAAATACAACAAAAACAGAACTCTGGATATGTTCGTTTATAACTTCTTTAGATTATCATGCTACCGTGACAACAATAACATTGAAAAGAACAACGACAAAAGAGTGAAAGAACAACAGTCAGAATGTGGTAACAATCGGTAACAACACAACAACAAAACAAAGTGTAAGGTTTAAAAACTGAGAGAAGAGCTACATCCACACTTCTTTCTTCCCATGCGATTTGTGCATAATAATTCATCATGAAGTCTCTTTTTATTCAAAGCATGAGAACCTAAATCTTTATTCTCAAAGTCAGAAGTATAGAAAACAAGAAATGCAAGAATAACATTTCACACAGTCTAGTCTTTTGCATATATGTTTGAAATTGATATTTAGGTGTTGACGAGATGTATAGAAAGTGAGTAAAAAAATTGGCATTTTAAGAACTCTGTTAAAATATGGGATTAAAGGAGAAATACACAGTTCAGGAAGTGAGGAGCAACTGGGCTGCAGTTCCTTCATAGCTTAACGTGAAGTCACGTGACCGTGGTGGAGCTTCTTTAGAGGCTAACGTGAAGTCACGTGACCGTGGTGGAGCTTCTTTAGAGGCTAACGTGAAGTCACGTGACCGTGGTGGAGCTTCTTTAGAGGCTAACGTGAAGTCACGTGACCGTGGTGGAGCTTCTTTAGAGGCTAACGTGAAGTCACGTGACCGTGGTGGAGCTTCTTTAGAGGCTAACGTGAAGTCACGTGACCGTGGTGGAGCTTCTTTAGAGGCTAACGTGAAGTCACGTGACCGTGGTGGAGCTTCTTTAGAGGCTAACGTAAAGTCACGTGACCGTGGTGGAGCTTCTTTAGAGGCTAACGTGAAGTCACGTGACCGTGGTGGAGCTTCTTTAGAGTCTAACGTGAAGTCACGTGAACGTGGTGGAGCTTCTTTAGAGGCTAACGTGAAGTCACGTGACCGTGGTGGAGCTTCTTTAGAGGCTAACGTGAAGTCACGTGACCGTGGTGGAGCTTCTTTAGAGGCTAACGTGAAGTCACGTGACCGTGGTGGAGCTTCTTTAGAGTCTAACGTGAAGTCACATGACCGTGGTGGAGCTTCTTTAGAGGCTAACGTGAAGTCACGTGACCGTGGTGGAGCTTCTTTAGAGGCTAACGTGAAGTCACGTGACCGTGGTGGAGCTTCTTTAGAGGCTAACGTGAAGTCACGTGACCGTGGTGGAGCTTCTTTAGAGTCTAACGTGAAGTCACATGACCGTGGTGGAGCTTCTTTAGAGGCTAACGTGAAGTCACGTGACCGTGGTGGAGCTTCTTTAGAGGCTAACGTGAAGTCACGTGACCGTGGTGGAGCTTCTTTAGAGGCTAACGTGAAGTCACGTGACCGTGGTGGAGCTTCTTTAGAGTCTAACGTGAAGTCACGTGACCGTGGTGGAGCTTCTTTAGAGGCTAACGTGAAGTCACGTGACCGTGGTGGAGCTTCTTTAGAGGCTAACGTGAAGTCACGTGACCGTGGTGGAGCTTCTTTAGAGGCTAACGTGAAGTCACGTGACCGTGGTGGAGCTTCTTTAGAGTCTAACGTGAAGTCACGTGACCGTGGTGGAGCTTCTTTAGAGGCTAACGTGAAGTCACGTGACCGTGGTGGAGCTTCTTTAGAGTCTAACGTGAAGTCACGTGACCGTGGTGGAGCTTCTTTAGAGGCTAACGTGAAGTCACGTGACCGTGGTGGAGCTTCTTTAGAGGCTAACGTGAAGTCACGTGACCGTGGTGGAGCTTCTTTAGAGGCTAACCTGAAGTCACGTGACCGTGGTGGAGCTTCTTTACAGTCTAACGTGAAGTGGTCGAGTTCCTTACGTTAACGTTAGCTTCATTTTACGCTTCAAACATGATGAAAGTGGAGTTTGTCTATGAAGATTAACTTAATCAACAAAATGTGGAAGAATAAAACTTTTTGTAATAGTCCAAAGTCGAATGGAAGAATAGGATTTCTTTGTATTGAACCTAGTTGAGCGAACTTCCGCTTTGCTACAAAAATACATCAAACATAAACTGTGTATTTGCATAATACTGTACTTCCTGTTGTTATAAAGTTCCTTTCACGTTGAGTTATTTGACATCATGTGAGATATGTTATCTTCATTATAAATATTATTTTATCTCTGCATACATTAAAATCTATCAGAAGGAAGTGTTTGTTAGCATGTAAGTATTAGCAAGCCTACTTTCAAAATGTAACATGCTAACGTTTAGCACGTAACATTTAGCCACCAGCATGTTAAAATGTTGACGTTCATGTATCAACATTTAAAATATATATTTAGTGCTGCTTGGTAAATTATTAGTTTTGTTTGGTCATAAATACTGATCATTGTTAATGATCAATATTTTATTGATCTTTTAGGTAACACTGACGAATTTCGGAAGCAAACTTTTTGGGGAATAAATTAAAACCTGCATTTTCTTTAGAAATGTTAGAATTGTTCATGTATCAATACGGTAAGTTCTGTATCAGAAGGTTCCGCACCATACGGAGTCCTTTTCAAGTTAACATGCAAAAGGTGATAATACAAAAAAGTGAATTTGTCAAACCGGCCTTGTGATCGATCATCAGACTATAAACCGTCTACCAGCCCTCCACCTCCACCACGAAGGGCTCTTTGACGGCGATCCGCCCGCTGTTGACGATCAGGCACTCGGTGTACGGCAGGTTCCGGTCGTTGGTGTCCTGGAGCTCGATGGTGTGAACCACGGACTGCCAGAGGAGACGCCCAGGGGGTGAGGGACAGGTTTTATATCATTAGAAGGTTGGGTAACATTATGATGACAGCACTCACAATCCTTACTCAAGCAACATGGTTTATTTTTTCAAGTAAGAGTTCATATAGCTAACTAAGTTGGATAAAGGAAGACCTCATTCAACAAACATTCAACATCACAACACAGATGGAGATACGTGTTGTTGCCTCAACAGGAAGGAGAAGAAAAAGTCTCAGATGCAACTAAAGCCGCCGTTTACTTCTGAGATGTAGTACAGTAAAAAGTAGTAGTGGTACTAAAGCTTCATCAAATGTAAATCCTCAACTGAAATACAAAAGAAGTCCCATATAAAAGAGGGCGGGTCTTAGTTACAGTACTTCCTGTGTGGGAAGCAGCCGACCTGCGGCGTAAATGCCGTGAACCAGGAAGCAAGCCGACCTCATTCTGGATCTTCTGCGTTTGTTTGGTCTTAATAATTAATTCATGAGTTCGATAACTTTTCTCTAATGCGTTCAGATCACAGACTCTGCAGCAACAGCTTAGTTAATCTTCCGCCCGTCACGCAGCAGATTGACCCACCATCCCGTCCAGGATTTTGCCAAAAACCACGTGTTTCCCGTCCAGCCACGGCGCTCTGGCGGCCAGGACGAAGAACTGCGACCCGTTGGTGTCGGGACCGGCGTTGGCCATACTCACCTGGACACAAGGAGCCGTGATGTCACACGTTGGTAAATCAACGCATCCTCAATACGGAAGCATGCGTGAGCTCACCCAGCCGGCGCCCAAATGCTTCAGTTTGAAGTTTTCATCTGCAAAGGTGGTTCCGTAGATGCTGTGACCTGGAAGGAGGAGAAGGTTTTCTTTTTGGGGTTGTGTGAGCAGGAGACCTTTAAACCTCCCCCCTCCTCCTCCAGGGGGTGTCATGGTGGTGATGAAACCAAGCTGTTGTCTCGACACTTAAACTGTTGCTTGGTCTCTTTTGGATGTTCTAAAGTTCCTCACCTCCGGTTCCGTCTCCGGCCGTGAAGTCTCCTCCCTGGATCATGAAGTCTTTGATGACTCTGTGGAACTTGGTTCCTTTGTAGCCGTAACCTTTCTGCAGAGACACAACGGAACTCAACGTCTGCACAAACACCACCAACACACTTAAACCAGAGGTTAATATAGTGAATGAATAAGAAACCCGGCATCAAAGTTAATCAACATTAACGCGTTGATCTGTGCGATTAATATAGGCGAGATTAATGCGATAGAAAATGCCTAAAGTGAACAAAGTTGACCCCTGGAAACGAAACGGCCGCTGCAGGCAGTGCAGACGCAGAGGACGTCCACTGGGTCAAAAATACTAAAGCAAACTTTTAATCGTGTTTAATGTGCGATCTAGTGCCCTAAATTTAACCAAAGTTAATTTGGTTTAAAAAATTATTTATGTCAGATATTTACTCTTTCGGATGTATTCAACTTCCTCTCTTGCAGAATTTTGAAGCTTATTTTTGTTAAGCATTGTTAAAATGTTTACAGTGAAATATAAATGCTGTATAAAACACGTGAGAAGTTTAAGAATCATTTTAAAAGAATATAAAAGAATATAAAAACATGTAATAATTAAATAGATAGAATGAAAACTTGCTCAATGGCAGCCGTGTGTGTGTGTGTGTGTGTGTGTGTGTGTGTGAGTGTGTGAGAAGGTGTGCGTTTCTGTGTGTTCGCTCCATCGGCCCACCTCTCCGGTTGCCAGGGCGACAAAGTTATTGACAGTTACTGGGACGACCTCCCCGAAAAGGCCGACGACGATCCGTCCGACCTCGTGACCCGCTACTGTGATGTCAAAGAACACCTGGACAGACACACACACACACACACACACACACACACACACACACACACAGGAAGAATCAAAATCAAACGTCATGAAACATTTCCTGTTTCAATGTTTCTGCTCCACATAAAAAAGGAAACATAAACGTTTGATACATTATAGAGGAGAGGAGACAAGGAGAAGAGACAAAGGAGAGGAGACAAGGAGAGGAGATAAGCAGAAGAGGAGACAGGGTGAGGAGAGCAGAGACGGGGGAGACAAGGAGAAGTAAGGAAGAGAGGAGGTGTAAAGAGTTTCAGGTAATTACAGACATTGTTATGAAATCTTACACGTCTGCCAATAAATCCTTCAATCTGGACTAAGGGAAGTTAGTAAAAACAGTAAAAAGTCACACACCTTCATAAGAACATGGTTTAACCTGCTGGTTAACTCGTTCAGACGAGCGTTCTGTTTCAGTTAACACCCTTTCACAATAAGAGCCCGTCTTCACGGAGTCAGCCACAGAATTAGTCATTTAATATGAAAGTACACGTCCTGTGTGCGTGCGTGCGCGTGTGCGTGCGCGTGTGACTGCGGACATATTGTGACCCGTCCTCTCAGGATCTGTGTGTGCTCGTGCTCGTGTGCCGGGGGCGCGCACGGCCGCTCGCCATCGGAATGCATCGCGCGAGGAGGAGCCGCTCGTCCGCGTCCCCGCGCTCAGCTGCGCGCGTGTTTCGACGAGCGCGAATAAACGCGGCTGACGTCATCACCCACCTTGTCGGTGACTCGCGGTCCGGTCCGTGAAGCCGCGCCGCTCACCGGCTGCAGGCGAGCGGCGGAGAGGAAGAGCAGCGCGCGGAGGACCGTCCGGTGCTCCATCTTCAGCCGGGTAGACGGAGAGGAGAAGGAGGAGGAGGAGGAGGAGGAAGAGGAGGAGGAAACCACAGCTGAGCGGCCGGCCGGGAAACTGCGCTAAAAACACGGACACGTCATCGGACCACGCCCCCTATGGGAAGGACCCGGATCAGCGTAGCGCCCCGTGAGGGGAGGAGAGGAGATAAGCAAGGCACACAGGGAGGGGAGATAAGGAGGTGAGCGAGGGAGACAGGGAGAGGAGACGAGGAAAGGAGAGGAGGCAGGGAGATAAGGAGGGGGAGCTGGGAGAGGAGAGGAGATAAGGAGTGAAGATCGGGAGAGAATAGAGGAAAAGGAGAAGAAGAGAGGAGTGAAGTGGAGACATAGAGAGGAAGAGTAGAGACTGGTAGATGAGAGGAGATAAGGAGGTGATTTAAAGACTTTATCAAATGTTTTTAATTTAAAATAATTACGTTGAAGTCTAAAAGCTAAAACAATATGTCCGTTATGGAACTCGTCCTGCTTCTTAAATCCTCGCACATAAAGAATCTCCACCACCTCCCCTCTTCCACCGAGCCGTTTCCAACATGTGGGTCGGGGCCCTCTCAGTGGTCCCGATAAGTGACCACAAGGGGCCCCAATAAAGGTTATCAGCCTTGTTTGTGTTGACCTTTAACACCGCGAGCTGATGGAAACAGCAACGCGGGTGTGTTTGATCGTTTGTAGCAACAAGCAGAATGTCACACCTGTCGGCCCGAACACGGCCGGAGCCTCACACCCCCAACCGAACATTAATATCAGCGCCAATTAAACTCTATAAAGCTGCAATAAAACAAGGCCGAGCCGCTTCTGAAGCTGCATTCTCTGTGGTGACCAGCAGGGGGCGACTCCTCTGCTCCCATAGGGGTCTATGAGGAAATGACTGCTTGATGTTTTCCCTCAGTAAACATGTGTCGGATGTTTTATCATTTAACATAAAACAGATCATTAAAAATTCTGAATTTTGATGCTTTTATCACAAACACGGCTAAAATAAAAACATGACACGTTAAACAAATAATCATCCCTAATGAACGTGCAGATTAAAATGCTTTCCAACAAGAAGAAAGATTTTAAATACAACAAAGATGATGAAAGAGAAAATAAGATCAAATATTAAACATAGTATGAAAACCCAATCAAAAATAATAATAATATGATTAAACAACAAAGTATTTAAATTATAAGTTCCTGATATTGCAGCATACACCTTTAATTCAGTGCATTAATTAATTTATGTTTAATATTAAATGTAAAATTTTAAGGATCCAGCTGCTCTGTGGATTCAAGTAGCTTTTGAGCGTTTCCCAGCATGCACCGATCAATAAGCAGCGCTGAGTTTAAAACCATAAACAAGCGTTTCAGCTTTAAAACACTTTGGAACTCGGCTCCGGCTGCGAGAAACAGAGAACACGGTCCCTCCTGAATACACGTCGACGGAGATGAATTATAATAGTCAGCCTGCCGTGACCTTAACACACACACACAAACACACACACACACACACACAGGTATCGGCCTCCTGTCAAAGCAGGCGTCCATTCGTCTTTTCTTCCGGCCAACCAGCGAATTAATTAAGCATAAATGTAAACGTTTTAATTGAATGTCAGAGCGGACGTTAACAACGTGCTCCTATGTAAATGAAAGTGACACCGCTTTAAAACCTCTATATTTGTGTGTGTTTATACACAAGAGGCTCTCAGGGAAAGGTTACAGGGTGTGTGTGTGTGTGTGTGTGTGAACAAACAGGGGACCTACAAACATTTAAATTGAATTACTTGGTGTGCTAACGAAGCCTCATGGAATTAAAGCTACGCGGCCTCAATTAGTGGAAATGAACCCTTTTAAGATTGTCCCTTAAAAGCTCGGTCAGCATCTTATAACCATTAATACGTATTACCTTTGTATTAGTATTAATGCATTTAAATATTTGCATTTTTTAAAAGCACCACAGAGTGTTTTCTTTGGCTTTTCATTATTTATTTAATTGTTGTTTCTGCTTCGCGTTCAGGAAGACAAATGTTTGTTTCTTTCCTGTCGCTGGTGATGAAAATGGCGCCAATGGAAAGTCAACTAGGCTCTCCATACGAGGTGGAGGCAGCGCTTACCCTCCTCCACCCGACTGCGTAGCAATCTGAGCAGCGACTTACATCGTGTCCGAAAACACAAGTTATGCAGTTAAGGGACCAG
>NC_135701.1:22715029-22752529 GCF_964276395.1 Gasterosteus aculeatus | reverse complement strand
GATGAAGAACTAAAATCAGACTAAACGCTTTGAATGTAAATTAAATAAAGGAAAAGAAGATGTTTAATCAGGAAAACCTTTCACTAAATGTGCTTAAACTGAACATTGTCATGTTTTTATCTCTCATGTATTCAGATACTGTTTCAATGATCTGGTCTTTGACTTGTGACACGAACAACGGGCGGAATGTTTAATCTGAGATTCTGAGTTTAAGGACTGAAGACGCTGATTGTGTTGAGTGACACCTGAGGTCAGCGTTGTGATGCGGGTGACGCAGTTGTTTTGGGCTTTAACGTTCATGACCCTGACCTCTGATGCTGATGATTGACACCCCCCCTCTCCCCCCTCCCCCTCTCCCCCCCAGCAGCCATGCTGAAGCCGGGCGAGCCGAGCGGCTCGGCCTTCCTGAAGGTGGACCCGTCCTACCTGCAGCACTGGCAGCAGCTCTTCCCTCAAGCGCAGCTGAAGGCTCCTCTGGCGCCTCCGCCGCCTCCACCCGACCGCCTCTCCATCCCCATGGACGGCCTGCGCCCGTCCCGACTGCACGGCCACCTCCTGACCTCCGCGCACTGCACCTCCTCTTCCTCTTCCTCCACCTCTTCGGCTTCTTCCTCCTCAGCTGCAGCGGCTCTCACCCCGTCCTCCTCCTCCTCCTCCTCGGCAGGGATCTCCCAGCTGCCCGTCCCCCAGCAGATCGCTCTCTTTGGGCAGGCCCTGGCCCCCATGTGTGCGGGGCCTGGAGGAGGAGGAGGAGGAGGAGGAAGGGGAGATCTTATGGTGATTGCGCCCCCGGACATCCAGCAGGGTCTCCACCCAGCAGCGGGGCTTCTCCTTCAGGCCAAGGAGCAGAGCTGCGGGGGGGTCGGTGTGGTGTCGTCCAGTGTGAAGAGCGGAGGAGGAGGTGGAGGAGGAGACGAGGGCGGCAAACCGACCAGGTTCAAACTGACGTCGGAGGAGCTGGACTACTACCTGTACGGACAGCAGAGGATGGAGATCATCCCCCTTAGCAACCAGACGGGAGAGCTCAACAACCGTACGTGCACACGCACACACACACACACACACACACACACACACACACACACAGGAGAGCTCAACAACCGTACGTGCACACGCACACACACACACACACACACACACACAGGAGAGCTCAACAACCGTACGTGCACACGCACACTCACACACACACACACACACACAGGAGAGCTCAACAACCGTACGTGCACACGCACACTCACACACACACACACACACACACACACAGGAGAGCTCAACACGTGCACAGACACACACGGGTCACTGGAGGTCATTACGCGTCACCATCGCGGTGGTTTAAAATCGGGCTTTGAGTTATATGATATATATATATATATATATATATATATATATATATATATATATATATATATATATATTATAATATATTATAAAAGTGTATGAATTTATGTCTCAAATATTGAAATAAGAATAATATTTGAATACGTTTTGTCTTTGAGGCTTCCTATAATAACCCAGTGTTTTATTCCTGATGCTAAACATGAAACTTTATTTTAATTATGCTGCTTATTTCCATATCAGAGGAATACTTGTGTGAAATACGCTTGTTGAGGTACTGTGGGAATATTATTATTATTTTGAATTATCTATCATTTGTATAATATTCTTGTAGGAGAGTGCTGTTAATTAATAATTTCTTTATATATTATTTCTGCATTTCTAAAAATCTGTAAATATTCTCATTAAACTTCTTCTCGCATTAATGATAGTTTTATTTTATATCTCTATATTATTGATCTGATTGAGGCCTTAAGTGCAGCTAAAAATTCACTTAAAATTAAAAAGTTGAGAAATAAACCTAAAAAAAATCCGTTTTTGCGACCAGTTTAATTAAAGTATAGTTGATGTTAATATTTCATCAATAAAATGAGGCCGAAGTCCCTGAAGGACGGGAGGAAGAGGAGGGGAGGAGGGTCAGAGGTCAGAGGTCAGCCGCCCTTCCGGGCTTCAAACCGTCAGCAGCAGCGGTTCCGTTCAGGTCCGTTAGATATTAATAAAGACGTGACGCGCGTGGCCACGCGGGCCCTTTGATGCGGGCGCGCGCTAATGATCCTTTCTCCCTTTAACTCGATCAACATCGGTCGATGCGTTTCGGTTTAGTTTCGTTGTTGATCTCTTCGGGTCCAGTTTTTAATAAAATCGATCCGTATAAGATTTTATAGGGATTTTATCATCTTTTTAAATGTTTCGATGTAAACGTTTTTATTTTCTATTTCTGTTGTTTGTAGTTTTTCTACTAATAAATAAAACATGACGTCCTTTGGTGAGTCCGTGCGGGCCCGGTACCTCCGGCTGGTCTCCGGTCCCCGGTTTGCGATGACGTCACCGTCCGCCGCGTGTCAGTTCGGACAGTTTTAAACGTTTTTCACTTTTCTGTTGGTGAAAAAATTTAATTTATGGTATATTTTTAAAAATATTTATTTTATAATGTTAATAACGTAAAAATAAAAACCACACAAACTGCATATTTAACTCGTTTCTTGTTTTCATTATGCGCGCGTGCTGCGCTTAACAGTATCCATTTAAAACGCCTTACGTCATACCTGTGTACATTACAATATTTCTATAAGGTTTATTTGTCGATAGTTTATTTTTCACGGCCCTCTTTTAACTTTAGTAATGAATGTACTATTCATGGTGCTCTGCTTTGTGTTACACAATTATTATTATTATTATTTAAGATTATTATTACTATCAAAGCTGTATTTATGTGACCGTATAAATACAGCGTTGAGTCCTTTATTCTCTCTGTAATATTATGACTTTCAGCTGGTTTATGTTGCTGAGCCAACGTGTCCCACCTTTAACAGCCTCTATTATAACAATAAACCTTCGTATTGATTCATAGTTTTCCGATCAAACATGAGTCGTATTTCTACAGTTTTTGACTTTAAACCGCGTGTTTATACAATAATAAGAATGTCTCCGTAATAATAACGGTGTGTTTGGGATGCACGCGGCCACAACGAAGGGACTGTTTTAGGTTCCATCCTAAACACGGACATAATAGTGCGTGTCTGTGCGTGTCTGTGCGTGTCTGTGCGTGCGTGAGTGTATTCCGCGGTGATAAAACGGACCATCAGCAGTAATCTGCGTCGATACGCGCCGGCAGGGCCGATGAGGGATGGAGGGACAAGCAGGAATTAATTGCCGTATATAGTTTTGTGTTTGAGAAGGGGGGGAGAGGGGGGAGAGGGGGGGGGGGGGGGGGGAGAGAGGGAGGGGGGGGGGGATCGATCCTCCGGCCACCGGCCCGCCATTTATCATCCCAACACGGCTGCGTTCAGGTCTCTCGAGTGTGCGGGCGTGCGTGTTAGTGTAGATAAAGCAGTCACGCGCGCACACGCACACGCTCCCTCAGGTGTCACCGACCTCAATTATTAATTACTCCAATAATAATAATAATAATAGGATAAGCAATTATAATAATGATAATGATAATTATTATTATTTTCATATTAATGATAAAAAATAATTTTATATCATAATTCTAATAATAAATACTAATTATAATTACTATTTTTTAAATATAAAAATGAGTGTAAAACAACATATTGGCTATTTAAATATAATATTCTCTCCGTCCTATTGAAGAGTTTTGTGTTCTCCTGTTTGATGAAGAACGTGTTGAACTGAAGGATTCTACATGATCCTTTATTCCGTGTTGACTCTGGTTCATAAACGGTTCTATATTAAGACAATAATGAATTGTTCTGAAGACATTTAGAGATACGTGAGATTTGGGATTCAACAAATAAAGAGAAATCATGTTGGATTATTAAAGAAAACCAAAGGGTCCAAAGCGTCCAGACACCAACCAGGGAGACACTCAAAGACACCACAAAGAGACACACAACATCTACGAGGAGACACACAACTCCTACAAAGAGACACAAAACATCTACGAGGAGACACACAAAGATACACACAACATCTACAAGGAGACACACAACTCCTACAAAGAGACACACAACACCTACGAGGAGACACTCAAAGAGACCACAAAGAGACACACAACATCTACGAGGAGACACTCAAAGAGACCACAAAGAGACACACAACATCTACGAGGAGACACACAACTCCTACAAAGAGACACAAAACATCTACGAGGAGACACACAAAGATACACACAACATCTACAAGGAGACACACAACTCCTACAAAGAGACACACAACATCTACAAGGAGACACACAACTCCTACAAAGAGACACACAACATCTGCAAGGAGACACACAACTCCTACAAAGAGACACAAAACATCTACGAGGAGACACACAAAGAGACCACAAAAAGACACACAACATCTACAAGGAGACACAACTTCTACAAGGAGACACACAACTTCTACAAAGAGACACACAACATCTACGAGGAGACACACAACTCCTACAAGGAGACACACAACTCCTACAAAGAGACACACAACTTCTACAAAGGGACACACAACATCTACAAGGAGACACACAACATCTACAAAGAGACACACAACATCTACAAGGAGACGCACAACATCTACAAGAAGACACACAACTCCTACAAAGAGACACACAACATCTACAAGGAGACACACAACTCCTACAAAGAGACACACAACTTCTACAAAGGAGACACAACTTCTACAAGGAGACACACAACTCCTACAAAGAGACACACAACATCTACAAGGAGACACAACTTCTACAAGGAGACACACAACTTCTACAAAGAGACACACAACATCTACGAGGAGACACACAAGTCCTACAAAGAGACACACAACTTCTACAAAGGGACACACAACATCTACAAGGTAGCACACAACATCTACAAGGAGACACACAACATCTACACGGAGACACACAACATCTACAAGAAGACACACAACATCTACAAGGAGACACACAACATCTACAAGGAGACACACAACATCTACAAGGAGACACACAACATCTACAAGGAGACACACAACTCCTACAAAGGGTCACAAAACAACGACAGAGACAAAAAAGTTCTACAAAGACACACAAAATGTCTACAAAGAGACACACAACTTCTACAATGAGACACTAAGCAGCTACATTATTGGCCCACTATTACACAACTTCTACACAATAAGAGGCATGTTGTCATGCTCACAGCAGCGTGACCTCACGTTGTAATGATGTCACGTTGTAATGGCGTCACGTTGTGATGGCGTCACATTGTGATGGCGTCACATTGTAATGGCGTCACGTTGTAATGATGTCACGTTGTAATGGCGTCACGTTGTAATGATGTCACGTTGTAATGGCGTCACGTTGTAATGATGTCACGTTGTGATGGCGTCACGTTGTGATGATGTCACGTTGTGATGATGTCACGTTGTGATGGCGGCACGTTGTAATGGCGTCACGTTGTAATGATGTCACGTTGTGATGGCGTCACGTTGTGATGGCGTCACGTTGTAATGGCGTCACGTTGTAATGATGTCACGTTGTGATGGCGTCACGTTGTGATGGCGTCACATTGTAATGGCGTCACGTTGTGATGGCGTCACGTTGTGATGGCGTCACATTGTAATGGCGTCACGTTGTAATGATGTCACGTTGTAATGATGTCACGTTGTGATGGCGTCACGTTGTAATGATGTCACGTTGTGATGATGTCACATTGTAATGGCGTCACGTTGTGATGACGTTGTAATGGCGTCACGTTGTGATGATGTCACATTGTAATGGCGTCACGTTGTGATGATGTCACGTTGTGATGACGTCACGTCGTAATGGCGTCACGTTGTGATGATGTCACGTTGTGATGACGTTGTAATGGCGTCACGTTGTGATGACGTAATGGCGTCACGTTGTGATGACGTTGTAATGGCGTCACGTTGTGATGGCGTCACGTTGTGAGGCTCCTTCCTGGTTATCGGCCTGTACGACGTGTCGTGGTCACATGGATGGAAGAGCTTCTCTCTTCTCGCTGTGATCGTGGTCTCCAGCGGCTCCTCCTGCATGGTGCTCCTCAGCTAACATCTAACACCAGGAGCTGAAGAGCCTCGGATGCTGCGTGGGGGGTTTGAGCTGGTGTTGGTGAAGAGGAGCGAGTCCTCGCTGTGTGGTCCGACCTCGCCGGGACTCACAGCTGCGCTGGAGACAAACACAGCGGGCGACGTGGTCGGTCCTCGCGTCAAGAGTTTATGCTAACGAGGCTAATTAAGGCAGCAGGGGGGTTGGATCCAGGTTTCACGGGAGGACCGGGTACGCCTTGGAGGCCGGGCGGGGATGTCTAAACACTGGCGATGGATGTCAGGAATACTGCGCTTGAGTGATGGGAGGCGAGGAGAGAAACGTCAAAACAAGTTCACAGCCGGTTCATCAGTCCGAGGAAGAGGAAGAGGATGAAGGGTTACAGGAGGAGGCTGCTGCCAGGCGGGGGGGGGGGGGGGGGGGGCTTTTAGAGTAGATGTTGGACCATTAAATCCATCATTTACACTATAACAAGGACATTATGCATATGCAGCCGACTCGGTCCCGCTGTCCGGTCTCCACCCAGAGGAAGACTTTAATCCTCTCTGAGAGTTGAAGGAGCTCAGAGGGAGAAGGTTCTTTTGCTGGAGGTGTTAAACTGTTAAACACATTCTGCTGTGTTGTACGTTGATGAGATCAGATTCACCTCTGCTGTCATTGCACAGAGAACAGGTACTGAGGGGAGCAGGTAGGGCAAATAGAGCAGGTAGGGCAGGTAGAGCAGGCAGGGCAGGTAGGGCAAGTAGGGCAAATAGAGCAGGTAGGGCAGGTAGGGCAAATAGAGCAGGTAGGGCAGGTAGGGCAGGTAGAGCAGGTAGGGCAGGTAGAGCAGGTAGGGCAGGTAGGGCAGGTAGAGCAGGTAGGGCAGGTAGGGCAGGTAGAGCAGGTAGGGCAGGTAGGGCAGGTAGAGCAGGTAGGGCAGGTAGGGCAGGTAGAGCATGTAGGGCAGGTAGGGCAGGTAGAGCAGGTGGGGCAGGTAGGCGTGTTCTCTGCACCAGCACGCGTCCCGGCTGGGTTACGGGATCTGTGCGTCCCAAAGGATCCCTCAGTTTTGTTGTGTTATCTTGTAATGTTGCGTTGTTGCGTTACATTGTTACGTTGTCAGTGCAGTAATCTCATCGAACATGTGCCCGGTGTGCAGAGGAAGATGAATTATGAACCTTTCCGTTAGCCTGTTTGTTTGCCGTTTACGTTGTTGGCATTCTATGTATTTTCTTTTGCATTTTATTGATAATCTTTCTTTTGTGTGTTGTTTTATTTACATTGTTGCCTGCAACAGCTGCAAACAATTTACTTTTATATACTATACTAGTATAACTATACTATACTACAGTATAGTTATACTAGTATTATACTAGTATAACTATAGCCGTCTTATCTTATGTCTGAGAACACAAACATACCTATTTTCTTTCTTTTCACGGGTCTCATCTGTACTCGTTTAGAGGTTGGAAGCAGCACAGCGTTAGCCTAGCTTAGCATAATGACAGGAAGCCGACGGAAATGGCAAGTCCGGCTCAGAGTTATACTACCAATATAACTAAAGCTGTTTTTTCATCTGCACACATCAGTTTGAGGTTACAGTTTCCCCAAAACATCAAACTCCTCCTTTAAAAATATCTTTTAATTTGTACACAAAGTGAAGGATTTCCTCCTCTTCGCTTCAGTCGAGCCAAGCGAGACTTTCCTTCACAGTAAAATGTTCATTTCTTCACTGAGCCATGAGGTTAATGAATACCAGAGAACCATTAAACAGAACGTTCCCATTACAGACGACTGGTTTGAGCCCTTTCCAGATGAAGCACAGAGCTTTGTCAGAATGTTTCCCATTCACTCGAGCGTGACCTTGCGTTACATTCGGTGGTTTTGTAAACGTCGCTAATACGGTTTAATTTAACTCCATCAATCTCGAGGTGAAAGAATCCGTCGCTCTCTCAGACCGCGCTTATTTCATTTTGGGAAAAGCAGAAAGAACAACAGCGTTGGCTTCCTGTTCCTCGGCTTTGTGGGAGTTTTGTGTTCAGATAATAATCCCTAATTATGTCGCTGCAGTCAATTTACATCCATTACTGTCAGACCGCATCTCTGAGTAAATGTTGACGCTCACTAATTCCCAGCAATACGCTGCTCGGCACGTTTAGCAACGGAAGACCTGTTAGTTTCAAACTCACATCCAGATTTCTTCCTCTTCCTTTTTCCCGTTTCAGGTTTCAATTAGTGTGACGGTAATTGTATACGAGTAAAGGATAAACTGATACTTAACTAACATTCATCTTCAAGTCTCTATTTTGACTAAAAGCTAAATGTTTTTACCATATAATTACTCTCTAGAAGTGGATTTTCTTTTAGAAGAGTCTACTCTAAATGAGTCAAATCCAATTAAAACAATATGAATGAGGCAATTTCTGCATAAAATACAAATACGTCACAGTAAATAATGTAATAAATAGAAACATGTAAAATAGTGGCCTGGAATGAAATAAAAAATCCCAGTATTCATGGATTAAATGCTTTACTCTGCTTTACTAACTGTACAGACCTTTAAAATATCAGTATTGGATCTCTAATGAATGTACATTTTTTCTACACTGCAAAAAAAACTGTAAAAAGAAGGTCAAATGACTGGCAGCAGCGGCTGCCAAACAAAAACTGTAAAATAAAGGTAAAATGAAGTGCGTAAACCATAAATTTACAGGAATTTTCCTTAACAATTTTACAGAGAAACAAATGTATTTTACAGATTGTTCCTGTATTAGTATGATCAAACATCTTCAATAAAGTGGTATCACTAAAGGTTTTGCAGTAAAACACTATTATTTTACAGATTTGTCCTGTAACACACTGTCAATTCTCATGAAATATATGCTTTTCATAAATCTACAAGATTTTCAATCTTAAATTAGGGTTTGGAAACTTTCATTCATCTTCAAACCGCTTATCTTGCACATCCTGCACACAGGGTCGCAGGGGGCTGGAGTCTATGCCGGGCGAGAGACTGGGTACAACTTGGATTGCCAATCGCAGGCCTAACAGAGAGACAAACAACCATTTACACACACATACACACACATACGGGCAAATTAGAGTCATAAATTAACCTGATCTCCAGAACATGTCTTTGGACTGTGGGAGGAAGCCAGAGAACCCGGAGAGAACATGCAGACTCCACACAGAAAGGCCACTGGGCGGAATCGAACCCAGGACCGTGTGGCGACAGTGCTAACCACCACGCCACCGTGCTGCCGACATGAATATAAATATATATTTATATATAACATAGCATCTATATATATATCTATATATAGATATAGATATATATATGTGGCCGTTATTTTACATGATTTGAATGTAATTTAAGAAAACAGTAAAATAATTGCAGTATTTCTTGGGAAAAAAAGTAATTTATCATTATTAGCATAATACTTAAAGTTACAGTTGACTGTTAATTTACAGATATATTTATTTTTACAGAATTTTGTACATAATTTAAAAAAACAGAAAAACTACTGTAAAAATTAAAGTTATTTTCCGTAAAATTAGGATCTTTTTTTACAGTGATAAAGGTGCTAAATGTCGATCTGATGCGGTTTGGTATGAATGTTGTTTGTCTGCTTATGAAACGCAGGTTGCGACATGTGTGCGGACAACAGGAACGGCGAGTGCCCGATGCACGGCCCTCTGCACTCGCTGCGGCGCCTGGTGGGCACCAGCAGCGCGCCGGCGCCCGTCACGCTGCCGGACGTCCCTGATTGGCTCAGAGATTTGCCTAGAGAGGTAACGCTTCCTGTCCGACTGCACTTTTTCATTTTGCAATGGTTCATGGAGGTTTGAAACTTCTCACGGCCAGAGAGATATTTGTATCCTCTAATCAAATGAATCAAGTGTCCATCGTGCAGCTCAAAGCCAGTTTACATTTACACAAAGAAATGATTAACTTATTTGTATCAAGCAAGAAAAAAACTCCCCTTTCCTTATTGTTATTTCATTTAATGTTATAATTGTTGCAAGTTGTATATCATGTTATTATATAAATATAAAAACATACCACAAAATAAATTGGATGAAGAGCAATAGTTGTATGAGTAAATGGTATAATTATAAATTTGATTCAACTAAATGCAGTATTTTAGGCCTAACAACCTTTTTATTAATCTAGGACTGGATTACTTTCAGCTCTTTTTTATTATAGTTTGTTTGTGTTACTATATACTGGCTCTGTGGCTCTCTGAGATCTTTTGAGTAAAAATAAATCATATTATTGATATTATTATCGTTGATGTTATATATCAAAAATACACATTTATTTTTTTATTTTTTACAAATTAATTAAATAAATATGAACTGGTTGAATGACTGGACTTGTGCGTCTGTGTGTGTGTGTGTTCTGCAGGTGTGTCTTTGCACCAGCACGGTTCCCGGGCTGGGTTACGGGATCTGTGCGTCCCAGAGGATCCCTCAGGGAACCTGGATCGGCCCGTTTCAGGGAACCTCTCTGCTGCTGGACAAACTGCATGCTGGAGCCGTCAGAAACAGCAGGCACCTGTGGGAGGTAAGAGTGTGAGGGATGGAGTGAAGGATGCTGGGAGACAGAGAGAGGGAGTGAAGGATGCTGGGAGACAGAGAGAGGGAGTGAAGGATGCTGGGAGACAGAGAGAGGGAGTGAAGGATGCTGGGGGACAGAGAGAGGGAGTGAAGGATGCTGGGGGACAGAGAGAGGGAGTGAAGGATGCTGGGAGACAGAGAGAAGGAGTGAAGGATGCTGGGAGACAGAGAGAGGGAGTGAAGGATGCTGGGAGACAGAGAGAGGGAGTGAAGGATGCTGGGAGACAGAGAGGGAGTGAAGGATGCTGGGAGACAGAGAGAGGGAGTGAAGGATGCTGGGAGACAGAGAGAGGGAGTGAAGGATGCTGGGAGACAGAGAGAGGGAGTGAAGGATGCTGGGAGACAGAGAGAAGGAGTGAAGGATGCTGGGAGACAGAGAGATGGAGTGAAGGATGCTGGGAGACAGATAGAGGGAGTGAAGGATGCTGGGAGACAGAGAGGGAGTGAAGGATGCTGGGAGACAGATAGAGGGAGTGAAGGATGCTGGGAGACAGAGAGAGGGAGTGAAGGATGCTGGGGGACAGAGAGAGGGAGTGAAGGATGCTGGGAGACAGAGAGAGGGAGTGAAGGATGCTGGGAGACAGAGAGAGGGAGTGAAGGATGCTGGAAGACAGAGAGGGAGTGAAGAATGCTGGGAGACAGAGAGAGGGAGTGAAGGATGCTGGGAGACAGAGAGGGAGTGAAGGATGCTGGGAGATGGATGAGTCCCTCGAGGTCGAGCTGTAAAGGTCGGTCAGACGCCGGTTGACCGGTCATCCGTCTCTCTGCTGTTGACTGCAGCAGGAGAACAGGAGGGGTGGGGGGGGGTGGGAGAGGTGGTATCCCCAGGTCAGAGGTCACTGGGGGTGGGACATGCAAGACATCATAGGCCAAGTCCAGCAGCGAGGAGCTTGTTATGACGGGATATATTTACTTCTCATGAGGCTGAAAATAAAAATATATATAATTCCTGCATGTGCAGTGAAAATCGTAGGAAGACGGATCTACTTTAAGCACTTTGTTTGCGGATTGAAGTTGTTTCCGGTTGTTTTGTGGACCCAGCGGAGTGGAGCTGCGGCCCTCCGCGGGGTCTCCACCCAACTGTTTGAGAACCCCCCCTCCAACTGGGGCTCCAACCGCCGTCTCATTACAGTTCAGAGCGGAACTGATCCGTTGGTAGCAGTTAAGCTTCTGTCTTCTTTATCATTAGAAATGAAATATATTTGGATTTTGGACTTTTGAAGTCCTGAAAATGTTTTTTGCATGTGCATCTTAATATTAAATAGTTCCTTACTGCGATCGAAATATAGTATTCACAAGTAACATCATGTTACATCAACGGCCGTTTCCCTGAGGATTTAAACCCGTGACTTCCCGGTTCCAAAACCCCTTAAAGACCAGGAGAAGATGAAGTCACCACTCTGTTGTCTCTTCAGTCTGAGCCCCCGGACTTGTGTTTCCACTGGCTTGTGGTCTCGGCCTCCAGTCGAGGCTCCGTAATATTTGTTCGCCTGATCTCATCATTTAATGTTTGTCCAACTCTCTCTGTTCTGTTTCTTTTCATCACTGATAATAACTCTCCGGTATTTTTTTATGTCGACACTTTGGTTTCCAGACGGTTGACTTTTTATCGACGGGACTTTTGAATATAAGCGGTGACGTAATGCGGCGGTTCGGGGGTGTGAGTTCCTCTGTGGGGTCACTGGAGGTCAATGAGAAGAGAAGTGGAGGTTCTACAACAACCAACCAGCGTCTCCACGGCGAGAACGAGTCTTGAGAGGTCAGAGGTCAACATGTGAGTCCCTCAGGCCTTCTTTGTCGACGGGATGTTTAATATTCATGATGATGTCATTGAGGGGCTCGCATTGGGTCCGAACAGAAGGACGATCAGATCGGATCAATAACTGGACCCGGAAGTGACCCGGAGGGCCCGACGCGCCGCTTCTGGAACATAAAGGTCACGGTGTCCTCAGGGGGGGGTCGGGTTGAACCCAGTTCACTCCTCCGCTCGGTGTGACATCACCCTGCAGGGTGTTCAAGAACAAAGACCGGACCTGCGTGTTAGGATAACACAGTGTGTGTGTCTGTGCGTGTGTGTGTGTGTGTGTGTGTGTGTGTGTGTGTGTGCGTGTGTGTGTGTGTGTGTGTGTGTGTGTGTGCGTGTGTGTTTTCTACTGCTGGGAAGAGCTGAGAGACTTGAAACCGTCTCTGGACGTTCGTCTTATTGGCTAAAAATAAGTATTTTATTCAGTAAATGTTTTGATAATTTTCTACTCTGCAATGTTTGTTAAATTTACACCTCCTTCATCCACCGGGTCCCAGAGTCATGTTTAGAGATAACACCCCATGGCAGTCGGGTGGTTGGTCAGTCCTTTTAGTGTCAATGTCAATGTCAACTTTATTTATACGGCACTTTTAAAGGCCAGTGGCCAGCCAACGGGCTTTACAGGATAAAATAATCAGCAGCAATAAACAATACGAGCAAAAGTAGAACAACAAACAAGAAAAAACAGTAAAAGGAAAACAAATAAAAGATCCAATACAGGTGACTTAACGCCAAAGGCCAATGTGAACAAGTGGGTCTGAAGGCGGGTTTTAAAAGTAGAGGCTCGTCGCAGACCGCGCGTGGGAGCCGCTACTGCGAAGGCTCGATCTCCTTTCGTTTTAAGGAACGACCGAGGAACGTTCAGAAGCAGCTAGTCAGCTGACCTCAGGGCTCTGGACGGTTGATGCACATTAATAAGGCTGGATAAATACAGAGACTTAAAAACAAATAGAAGATTCTTAAAATCTATTCTGGACCTAACGGGACGCCAGTGGAGAGGAAAGCACTGGCGTTATGTGCCCATGCGTCTTTGTCCCGTCAGGAGACGGGCTGCTGGATTCTGCACAAGCTGTAGGCGGTTGAGTTCTGATTGGCCGATACCGAGATACAGGGAGTTGCAATAGTCCAATAGCCGAAGCTGAAAGAAACTAACCACAGAGCTGACCTGCTGGTCCAATTTAAACGCCCCATCAATAATCACACCAAGGTTTCTGGCCTGGGAACCTATGTAAGGTGCTAGTGGGCCAAGGGACCTGGCAAGGACCTGGACCAAGTCAGGGCGACCAAATAGCACAATGTCTGTTTTGTTTTCATTTAGTTTTAAGAAGTTTAGGTCCATCCATGTTTTAATGTCCGTCATACAATTAAACACAGCATGAAGGGATTCCTTGGAGGGGGTCTTTTGGGTGGTGTTTGATCAGTCCTTTGGGTGGGTGGTGGTTGGTCAGTCCTTTGGGTGGTGTTTGGTCAGTCCTTTGGGTGGTATTTGATCAGTCCTTTGGGTGGGTGGTGGTTGGTCAGTCCTTTGGGTGGTGTTTGGTCAGTCCTTTGGGTGGTATTTGATCAGTCCTTTGGGTGGGTGGTGGTTGGTCATTCCTTGGGTGGTGGTTGGTCAGTCCTTTGGGTGGTGTTTGGTCAGTCCTTTGGGTGGTGTTTGGTCATCCTTTGGGTGGTGTTTGGTCAGTCCTTTGGGTGGTATTTGATCAGTCCTTTGGGTGGGTGGTGGTTGGTCAGTCCTTTGGGTGGTGTTTGATCAGTCCTTTGGGTGGGTGGTGTTTGGTCAGTCCTTTGGGTGGTGTTTGGTCAGTCCTTTTGGGGGTGTTTGGTCAGTCCTTAGGGGGGTGTTTGGTCAGTCCTTAGGGGGGTGTTTGGTCAGTCCTTTGGGTGGTGTTTGGTCAGTCCTTTGGGTGGTGTTTGGTCATCCTTTGGGTGGTGTTTGGTCAGTCCTTTGGGTGATAAATCTTGAGTCCGGTTGAGCGGTTGGTGGTACGAGGAGGTGACTCAGTCTTAGCATGGGATTCTCTGCGTCTCCACCTCCTACACCTTTCTTCTCCACCTCCTCGCTGTGGGAGGAGCAGCAGCCGACCTGCAGACTGTGACTCTGAGCTGCATCGCGTCGGCTTTCTAAATGTTTTCCATTTCTCTGAACGAGTCCTTCCCTTCCCATCAACTTTATTTTGGTTTAAAACAAACAATGTTAAACAGAATAAGTAAAATCTACTTTTCCATTCGATTATTGCTTCTTTTTGGTCGAAATAGCAGAATATACCTTAAATCGTCTCTTTCCTCTTCACGTGTGAATATAATTTGTACTTTTTTAAAGCTTAATACTGATGAGCAAACTTCTCCTCTTCTGTCTTTAAACTCTTCTTTTCATCAGGTGTTCACACTAATTTGTCCGTCACATGCAGGAGGAGACACACTGAGATCAGGAGAGGAGGGAGAGGTGAAGGAGAAGGGAGGGAGGAGGATAAAGAGGAGGAGGAGGACGAGGCAGATGAAGAGAGCAGATAACGGTAGAATTAGTGGTCTTTCATTGATTAGCTGTAGAAGAGACGCGTTGGAGCATTGATCGGCTCTCAGGAAGCAGTTTTACAGGATTTGGACTGAAAAGAAGAAGAGACAGAACCGTGTGAATGACTCTACTTCTCTGTAGTGACCAGCAGGGGGCGACTCCTCTGCTCCCATAGACGTCTATGAGGAAATGACTCTACTTCTCTGTAGTGACCAGCAGGGGGCGACTCCTCTGCTCCCATAGACGTCTATGAGGAAATGACTCTACTTCTCTGTAGTGACCAGCAGGGGGCGACTCCTCTGCTCCCATAGACGTCTATGAGGAAATGACTCTACTTCTCTGTAGTGACCAGCAGGGGGCGACTCCTCTGCTCCCATAGACGTCTATGAGGAAATGACTCTTCTTCTCTCTTGATTTATTCCCTCAGTAAACATTGTAAACATGAGTTTATGGTCTCAGTCTCTAGTTTCAAGTCTTCTTCAACACAGCGTGATGTTCATTTAGTGAATTATGGTCCATTTACAGTCAAACAGACCATAAAGCAGGGGACGCTTTAGGGTGGGGCTACACGCTGATTGACAGGTCGCTGTGTGTGTGTCTCCCTGGGACAAAGCGTCGTAACACCTTCAGACTCGATAACTCATCGGATACATCGGTGACTTAGCGTCACGCACACATGGTCCTCGGATGGCGAGGCGTCCATTTACATGCCAGCAGGGCTTTTACCTGATAACTGAATCACATTCCTGTCTGCACACACACACACGCACACACACGCACACACACACAGACACACACACACGCACACAGACACACACAGACACACGCAGACACACACACACAGTATCTCTGCTGCTCGGGTCCAGACAAGGAGAAGATTTACTCTCTGTAATGAGGTCAGGAGGTCAAAACACTGTCAGTAAATTTCAGACACACTTTCTGTCACACACACACACACACACACACACACTCACACACACACACACACTCACACACACTCAGCTGATGGCTGAAGTTGTGCAGATGTCTCACTGACAGCTGTCACTCAGAGGGTTTTGGTGTTTGGTGCAAAAGTGCAAAACTTCTAAATATTCTTGTGTCAGAACTCAAAATCATATTTGATTTACTTCATTTCAGTATTTGTATGTTTTATATTTTTATATTGATATTTTAGATGTAGTTCACATAGAGGATCAGGACTACACTGAGCCTGGTTCACATAGAGGATCAGGACTACACTGAGCCTGGTTCACATAGAGGATCAGGACTACACTGAGCCTGGTTCACATAGAGGATCAGGACTACACTGAGCCTGGTTCACATAGAGGATCAGGACTACACTGAGCCTGGTTCACATAGCGGATCAGGACTACACTGAGCCTGGTTCACATAGAGGATCAGGACTACACTGAGCCTGGTTCACATAGAGGATCAGGACTACACTGAGCCTGGTTCACATAGAGGATCAGGACTACACTGAGCCTGGTTCACATAGAGGATCAGGACTACACTGAGCCTGGTTCACATAGAGGATCAGGACTACACTGTGTGTGCTTGTGTGTGCGTTTGTGTGTGTGTGTGTGTGTGTAGACAGTGATGAAGCAATAAGTGAAGCACTGACAGCAGAGATCAATGACGAAGAGAGAGAGCTGTAATCCACCGTCTGAGAAACACACACCCACATACGGCCAAGTGTGTGTTTTTGTGTCTGTGTGTGTGTGTATGTGTGTGTGTGTGTGTGAGTGTGTGTGTGTGTGTGTGTGTGCATGTGTCTGTGTGTGTGTGTGTGTGTGTGTGTGTGTGTGTGTGTGTGAGTGTGTGTGTGTGTGCATGTGTCTGTGTGTGCATGTGTCTGTGTGTGTGTGTCTGTGTGTGTGTGTGTGCATGTGTCTGTGTGTGTGTGTGTGTGTGTGTGTGTGTGTGTGTGTGCATGTGTCTGTGTGTGCATGTGTGTGTGTGTGTGTGTGTGTGTGTGTGTGTGTGTGTGCATGTGTGTGTGTGTGTGTGTGTGTGTGTGTGTCTGTGTGCATGTGTCTGTGTGTGCATGTGTCTGTGTGTGTGTGTCTGTGTGTGTGTGTGTGTGCATGTGTCTGTGTGTGTGTGTGTGTGTGTGTGTGTGTGCATGTGTCTGTGTGTGCATGTGTCTGTGTGTGTGTGTCTGTGTGTGTGTGTGTGTGTGTGTGTGTGTGTGTGTGTGTGTGTGTGTGTGTAAAGCTCAGACTCTTTGACATCGGCCACTTTAAGTTCACTCACATCACAACGAGCCTTTTACTTCTACTTCCTGTTACAAGGAGACAACTTGCTGTGAAGTATTGTGAGTTTAACACCTGGTTTGTTTGGGGGGGACGGGGTGTGTGTGTGTGTGTGTGTGTGTGTCTGTGTGTGTGTGTCTGTGTGTGTGTCTGTGTGATGTGCTGCCGGTTTGTTTTAGAAACATTTCAGATCCAGGCGAGTTATTTCTCTTGGTGTCACGTGCAGCTGTAAATCTCCTCTGTGATCAGCTGTGACTCTCTGCTCCATCAGCATCTTCATCACACGGCGAAGCCGCCTTCCACATGAACAATGAGAAGCTAGATGCAGTCCGTGCTCATCTTGTGTCGCTCTGTGTGCTGCAGATCTACGACGCGGAGGGCTCCCTGCAGCACTTCATAGACGGCAACGACCCCGCCAAGTCCAGCTGGATGCGCTACATCCGCTGCGCCCGCCACTGCGGCGAGCAGAACATGATGGTGGTGCAGTACAGGTGAGCGGTAACCGCGGCAACGAGACGCAGGACGCAAACACTGTTGTACATGTACAGTAAACAAACCCAAAACAAAGTTACTCTTACAGTTTGAGTCTTTGGTCCCGTAACGTTTTAACGTTTTACGGTTTTGTGAGTGTAAACAAAGCAAACCGGCGGAACAGGGGTCCTGTACACTCCTGCATTCTCCTCAACATGATGAGATGATCGTAGTATTTGCATGCACATTAAGTGTCGGATGTCGTGAAGCGACAAAGAACAAACACGTCTTTAATGTAGTTACTTATAACATTATGAATGAAACAGTTATTACGTAACCAGCTCTTGTTTTTCTTTCACTGTGTTCCAATTATTACATTATGAGCTTCAGTAACCTGGAATCATTAGATTCTGGACACTTATTAGATGATAATCAATATTATGGACACAAAGTGAAGTACAAAGTTAAAGAGTCACATGTGTCAAACATAGATTTTGTGGTATTGTTATCAAATTTAAACCTGGAGGAGGAACGGCCTCCTGCTGGGTTCTCACAGCAGATAATAAGTTTCCATGCACACAAATGTTACAGAGACAGAAGCGTTCTTGTTGGGGGGGTCGGGCTAACCGGGGGGCTGGGAGGTACTTAATGACAGTGATGTCATTCCGTGTTCCATGTATGTGCACAGAAATGGAAGTCCCCGGTCGCGTGTGCGTGGAAAGATTGGTAACAGAAAGAGAGAGAGGAGGGAAATGAGGTCGTGGGACAGCGCGTCTCCCTGTGTCTCCTCCTCGTGCCTCGTCCTCGCCTCGCTGGTCTCTTCTTCTTCTCCCCCGAGCGGCCGCTCGTAGTCCTCCTTGTGTTTGCACGGCGGCTGGATCAGCAGCTCGTTGTGCTTCCTGGTCCCCTCCTTCGGGTCGCTCAATGTCCGTCAGCGCCTCGAAGTTGTCGGCGAAGCTTCGCCGGAACTCGTTGAATTCCTGGCCTCTTCTTCGTGTTTGTTCTGGATCTTTCATCAGGAACTTCTGATGAGATTTCCCTCGTTTTTCTTTTGGTTCTCGGTTCTTTCTTGCATGTATTCTTCTTTGAGTTTTTCCAGCTGCTTCTTCTCCTCCTGTCGTTTCCGTTGGTCTTCTCGGTTTCGCTTCTCCCACTTTTCCATCCGTTCCTTCTCCCAGATCTCGTCGTCTTGCATCATCTCCGTCTCCTCCGTCTGCGTTCTATTAGCTGCTCGGAGACTTTGTCTCCACTGCTTTTGTTGAATTTCCTCCTGCATCTTAGTCTTCCTCTCATCGGCTCGGCTCTCCTCTTCCTCCCTGTCCACCTTCTCCTGCTCCTTCTTGAGGTTTTCCTCCTTTTTCTTGATGAGTTTGGTTTTCAGCTTTCAGCTGTTATAGTCTTTATTATCTGTTCCTCCATTTCTTTCTGCTTGGCCCCAATTTCTTGTTAGTGTTTATTCTCAAAGTCCATCATCTGTCTCTGTATCTCCTCTTCTTTTCCTTTCAGGATTATCTTCATTTCTTTCTGTGTCGCCACAGAAAGCTTCTTGAAACATCTCGGAGGTGTAATAGCCGGCGCCGTTCTTCTCCACCATGAGGTCCACCTTGCTCAGCAGCTCTCTGGCTGAAGCAACGTTGTGACGTTTGTGGTTGAACACCTGGAACCCGCCCCTGAAGTCGGCCATGAGTTTCCCCGTGTAGCCGTCAGTGTCTTCCCGCATGGAGCTCTCAAACGTTTCCCCCTGAAGGTCGTCCCCTCTGGTATATGACGATAATGTAGTCTTCACGGTGTCTTTCTCCCATCTTTCCAAACCCGTCTTTCCGATCAGCACCATCCTGAGACGCTCCCGGTCGCGGCGTTCAAAAAACGCCACCTTCAGCGCCAGATTTGGCTTTGCGACGCTACCCACCTGGGGCCTGGCCACCATGTCCTTTGTGAGACATCTGGATGTCGGCTGTCATCTTCTCCACCGCACGCAAGAGTTGAAGGAGCTGCTGCTGGTCCGTCAGACAAAGAACTGATCTTCACAGCTGGATGTCTACATTCTCCTTCTGACATCTGACATGATGGTCCTGGATGTCTACATTCTCCTTCAGACATC
Source organism: Gasterosteus aculeatus (assembly GCF_964276395.1). Lineage (NCBI taxonomy): Eukaryota > Metazoa > Chordata > Actinopteri > Perciformes > Gasterosteidae > Gasterosteus > Gasterosteus aculeatus. Next base: position 22,732,738 of record NC_135701.1, on the reverse strand, counting down.
TGACATGAAGGTCCTGGATGTCTACATTCTCCTTCAGACATCTGACATGATGGTCCTAGATGTCTACATTCTCCTTCTGACATCTGACATGATGGTCCTGGATGTCTACATTCTCCCTCAGACATCTGACATGATGGTCCTGGATGTCTACATTCTCCTTCAGACATCTGACATGATGGTCCTAGATGTCTACATTCTCTTTCTGACATCTGACATGATGGTCCTGGATGTCTACATTCTCTTTCAGACATCTGTCATGATGGTCCTGGATGTCTACATTCTCCTTCTGACATCTGACATGATGGTCCTGGATGTCTACATTCTCCTTCAGACATCTGACATAATGGTCCTGGATGTCTACATTCTCTTTCAGACATCTGTCATGATGGTCCTGGATGTCTACATTCTCCTTCTGACATCTGACATGATGGTCCTGGATGTCTACATTCTCCTTCAGACATCTGACATAATGGTCCTGGATGTCTACATTCTCTTTCAGACATCTGTCATGATGGTCCTGGATGTCTACATTCTCCTTCTGACATCTGACATGATGGTCCTGGATGTCTACATTCTCCTTCAGACATCTGACATGAGCGGGAGCTTTAGGATCGGACCCGACGGTCAACAGAATCATGTTGAAGTCATTCACGTTAGACGTGAACGTGTCCCTGATGGTCCCTAACTCTTTCTTGTCTTCATCTGTGGGTGGAGCCAACGGTAGGACATGGATGAAGACGTGGACGCCCTCAGGATCACAGAGGGAGACACACCTGAGTGATTCCTCCATCACCTCCTCCGCCTCCTGACGTTTTCCATACGAGGCAGGCAGTTCCACCACAGAGACCCGACGTCCACAGACTTCTCGCTGATGTTTGACGCTCTCTGATGACCCAGCAGAACCAAACTTCCTGTGACCCAGAAGGGTTTTGGCCACTGAAGTCTTCCCAGGCTCCACGTCCCCCACACGACACCAGGTTAAGAGGTGGTTTGGCACATTCAGGTGTAACAATGGTACCGGTCTCCTGAGCGCAGGTGAGATATTGGGCCTCGTTTAGATCCACTGTGGTCTCAATTTTCTCCATCAATTCCTGGCGATCGCCGGGAGGAAAGTCGATCATTCTATGCTGCGTATGTCCGAAGTCTTTGAGGATTCGATCAACCGAGGAACTACAAATCCTCTCACGTTCTGTTGCGATGACCATCGTGTAGTTAAAAGCGTCTCGTCCAAAGAAGTTCACGATGACTCGATCCTCTGCCGGTCCTGTTCGGTGAAATCGGAGGGCTTCACCAGCAGGGCGTTGGGTCCGGGCGGCATCGGGCGACACACGTCATCATGTTGTGTCACTGTGTTGAGCGGCGCGCCGAAGACGTCTGACGGTTTCACCGCCGTGACTTTTTTCTTCCTCCACCTGCTTGCTGGAAGAGACAAATCTCTTTCTCCGATGATGACGTCAGTCAGTTTTGTGTTTTCGTCCTGCTTTTTTTTCCCCAATGAGGGCAATCCTGAGTTCATGAGCTGTAAAACAATGATGAGACATTTTAACGATCCTCGACTGTTCGTATCACATGAAATCTATTTTTAATCAGAGAGAGCGGCGGCGTCACTGCGTCAGAGGTCGATGGGAAACCAATGAAACGCATTCATGAGGCAGTGAAGTCGGCGTCGCTGTAGAAAACATGAATAGTGCATGAAAGCAGCATCGCGTTCCAGCTCTCCGTCGAGCCGGGAAGTCATTTGGTTCAGGATGGTATCGTGCCTGCAGGCTCGACTGCTTGTGCTTAACTCTACTACATGTCTCTTATTTCCTTGATTGTTGTTGTTGTTGTTGTTGTTGTGGGAAACAGGAACACTATCCCTCCACTTTGACTCGAGTACCAGGAGTTCATGTATAACATGTCTGCTGTGTGAGTTTACCGTTAAGACTCTTGGCCCTTAAATTAAATCACTTCTTTGGGAAACACTGCTCAGCCAATCAATGCTGTTGGCTCTTTTTCCAGCATTTCCATGCAAACAATGTTTAACAGACACGACAAAACAACAAATAAACAACGTAAAAACAAAACCATCTATTTCGATGTTGCTTATTTTGTCTTACTAGACTTACAGAGCTACGGATCTTCCCCTTTGGAAGCCAAAGTGGATTCCTGTCGCTCTGAGGGGAACAGGGTTGTGCTTTAGGACACGGTTCCCGTTAACGCACCGTACACACCAGGAACAATGTTGTGGTTAATCTGGAAAGTAAAAGAACCTTCCCACTCTACTCCGTTGCTATAAATATCTCAAACATGTGGCTCAATAAGCGTTGGTGTTGGATAACTTGTTTGTTGAGTATTGATGAGTAATAGCCACACTCTGCACTCGGGGGGGTTCTTTCTTAAATGATTCAGACTTGATGCAGAAAAGCTAATCATTTGAAACCCAGTGCTCATCCCGAGATACTGGGCTGTTAGTTCTAATCGCAGCGAGAAACAATGAATCATGCATACAAACGTTTTAATCCATCAAGTTGAATCAACAATCATCAGATCTCAGACTGAATCAAACCAGGAGGTTTCTGGAGATTCCCTCCCGACCACTCAGGTATCTCAATAATGTCTTGAAGTGACTGTGCAGGTAATGTAACACATTATAATGCTTGGCAGGAATCCTAAAACGGATTAAAGTACATTACAATAATAATGCGACCAGGAGCGGCAGCCTCCACTTGGGTCATCCATAAAAAACCCAACAACCACAGACTGCTCTCATTTCTCATCTCTTATCTCCCATCGCTCATCTCTCATCGCTCATCTCTCATCCCTCATCTGTCATCTCTCATCTCCCATCTCTCATCTGTCATCTTCCATCGCTCCTCTCTCATCTCTCATCTCCCATCTCTCATCTTCCATCGCTCCTCTCTCATCGCTCATCTTCCATCGCTCCTCTCTCATCGCTCATCTCTCATCGCTCATCTCTCATCTCCCATCGCTCATCTCTTATCGCTCATCGCTCATCTCCCATCGCTCATCTCTCATCTTCCCTCGCTCCTCTCTCATCGCTCATCTCTCATCTTCCATCGCTCCTCTCTCATCTCTCATCTCCCATCGCTCATCTCTCATCGCTTATCTCTCATCTCCCATCGCTCATCTCTCATCGCTCATCTCTCATCGCTCATCTGTCATCGCTCATCTCTCATCTCTCATCTCCCCTCGCTCATCTCTCATCTGTCATCGCTCATCTCTCATCGCTCATCTGTCATCGCTCATCTCTCATCTCCCCTCGCTCATCTCTCATCGCTCATCTCTCATCGATTATCGCTCATCTCTCATCGCTCATCTCTCATCGCTCATCTCCCATCGCTCATCTCCCATCGCTCATCTCTCATCGCTCATCTCTCATCTCCCATCGCTCATCTCTCATCGTTCATCTCCCATCGCTCATCTCTCATCGCTCATCTCTCATCGCTCATCTCCCATCTCTCATCGCTCATCTCTCATCGTTCATCTCCCATCGCTCATCGCTCATCTCTCATCGCTCATCTCCCATCTGTCATCGCTCATCTCCCCTCGCTCATCTCTCATCTGTCATCGCTCATCTCTCATCGCTCATCTCTCATCTCCCCTCGCTCATCTCTCATCGCTCATCTCTCATCGATTATCTCTCATCTGTCATCGCTCATCTGTCATCGTTTATCTCCCATCGCTCATCTCTCATCGCTCATCTCTCATCTCTCATCGCTCATCTCCCATCGCTCATCGCTCATCTCTCATCGCTCATCTCTCATTGCTCATCTCTCATCTCCCCTCGCTCATCTCTCATCGCTCATCTCTCATCTGTCATCGCTCATCTCTCATCTCCCCTCGCTCATCTCTCATCGATTATCTCTCATCGCTCATCTCCCATCGCGCATCTCTCATCGCTCATCTGTCATCGCTCATCTGTCATCGCTCATCTCCCATCGCTCATCGCTCATCTCCCATCGCTCATCTCTCATCTGTCATCGCTCATCTCTCATCTCCCCTCGCTCATCTCTCATCGATTATCTCTCATCGCTCATCTCCCATCGCGCATCTCTCATCGCTCATCTGTCATCGCTCATCTGTCATCGCTCAGCTCTCATCGCTCATCTCTCATCGCTCATCTCCCATCGCTCATCGCTCATCTCCCATCGCTCATCTCTCATCTGTCATCGCTCATCGCTCATCTCTCATCGCTAATCTCTCATCTCCCATCGCTCGTCTCTCATCTCTCATAGCTCATCGCTCATCTCTCATCTCGTCTAAAACACCTGAACGCAGTTGTTCAACAAATCAGAACTCATGTGGTCGAACCATCTGTTCAACAGACTTCAATCCGCAGTGAGCCTTCATCTCAGCTGAGACTGCAGAACCAACGGCAGCGACCTGCTCGTCTCCTCTGATGATCCCCCCCCGGACACACTGACACTACTGGAGCCCCCCATGCTCTTCTTTGTCTGCAGTCCTCCCTCCATTGGGATCACTGAACTCTGACACTTCCCCTCCTCTTTATCCTCTGCTTGCTCCCCTTTGGCGTCTCTACATGGAAACAAAACATCGTTACTAAAGGCTCTACATAGATCCGTGAAGAAGAGATGTTCCTTCCAACCGTCCGGAAGTCTGTCAAGATGTCTTGAATCTTCCGTTGTCAGCATCGCGGCGCCTCCCCTCTTCTTTCACACTCAACTACCGGCGTCTCGTTCTCTTTGGCTCTCAGCTGCTCTTTGGCCCTCAAACCTTTCGGAGTTTTCTCTTTTTTTTTTTAACTTTAAAGATCTTTGACATTTGTTCCCTTTGCTTTTGCCAGTAAGTTCCAATCCCTTGCTGTTTTTGAAGCCCCGCCCTCTTGGAAGATGAGCTCACTTCCTGAAAATGGCGAGCCGCTCCACGGGGAAACATTCCGGCTGTGTTTTCGGTGATTGGATTTATTACCTGTGTTATTGATCTAACAGCTGATCATTGAGCTACTTCTGCTTTGTGTGAAAACAGGAGAGAAGATCAGAGTCGCGTCCCGCTGGTTCCTTCAGACGGGCCTTTTCAAACTCGCCCCGCGCCAGCGGGGGGTCTTTGTTTTTCATACCTGCGTGGGCCTGTTGGAGGCGTTTGATTTATGGCGCCTTCCCGCCCGAACTTAGCGCCGAGTTTGTGTTAAACACGTTCATTTGTTTTAAGTACACGAGTCGCTGCGTGTTTCTGGACCCTCTCGACCTCCCCCCCCCTCTCTCTCTCATTTTACTGGGGGGTCATCGGGTATGTTTGATTTATAGTCCAGTCCCTCCTGGCACTGTTTTCTCAGGGTTCCAGCACCACCACACCCCTCCCCCAGTGTGGAAAGAATTAATAAAACACACACACACGCGCGCGCACACTATGATGTAACATGTTTCATATGGCGCTTGGTGCTCTGGCTCAAAGGCACTTTGGCAGTGGGAACATGGGAGTCAAACCCGCCGCTTCCCGTCCGACCCTGTAAAGTGAAAAGCGCGGGAAGCGGTTTGTTCTGGACGTGAGACGCTGTCGGCGTGTTGGTTCAGCGGCTCGGCCGTCAGCCGTCCAGACGCAGGTCACATGGGAGATCTCCCATGAGTCACCGGGGCTCCGGTCACATGGGAGATCTCCCATGAGTCACCGGGGCTCCGGTCACATGGGAGATCTCCCATGAGTCACCGGGGCTCCAGTCACATGGGAGATCTCCCATGAGTCACCGGGGCTCTGGTCACATGGGAGATCTCCCATGAGTCACTGGGAGACACTTTCATCTCTACTTTGACTTGAATGTATTTTTTGTTTTCAAGCTTCTTTCTCGTCAGACTTTCAGGATGTGTTGATGATTGTGTGACTTCATGTGACCTTGTATTACTGGATGTGACCTTGTGTGACCTCATGTGATTGTGCCTCTGCAGGTCCTGCATCTTCTACCGAGCGTGCATGGACATCCCCCGAGGCACCGAGCTGCTGGTCTGGTACAACGACTCCTACACCTCCTTCTTCGGCATCCCGCTGCAGTGCGTCGCCCAGGACGAGAACTGTGAGTGGCCTCTGACGCCCCGGCAGGTTCATGCTGCACACGAAGAAGAGAAGACATTCTGGTTTCTGATTGGTTGATTTGATCCAGTACTAATTAGACATGAAGGGGTTTGACTTTCCTCTTTTCATCGCCTTCCTTCTCTCAGGACATCAAATACACATTCATGAGTCTCAAAATCTCTCCCTGGAGATTTGGTGTTTTTAATGTTTTTCGTCAAAATCAAATGACGTGTTTTTAATTAAAAAAAGGAAATAAAACACAACTTGTATTTCAGACTCAAGATCCAGAAAGTAAAAAGTATTAAATAGAATAAAAATATAAAGATAAAAAAATACATCACAAGTAAAGTCATGAGCGAAGGAACTAGGTGACGGGTGCAAGCGCCTCCCTCAGGGGGGGAGGAGCTCGGAGTAGAGACGCTGCTCCTTCGGGTCGAGAGGAGCCAGTCGAGGTGGTTTGGGCATCTGGTGAGGACGCCACCTGGGGAGGTGGTCCCGGCAGAGGCCCCGGGGGAAGACCCAGGACCAGGTGGAGACGTTCATCTCTGCACTGGGACACCTCGGATCCCCCAGTCAGAGCTGGTAGACGAGGGACAGGGACGTTTGGGGACATTTGCTCTGTTCTGGTGTCGGTGTCTCAGACGGAGCGGATTGAATTAAGAGTTCGTCTCTCTTCAATCAGATCGAGCTGATTGCAAATTAGAGACGTTTGTTTCACTTTACTTTACTTACGGGGAAACTATCTGCACACTGTTCACTGATCCCAGCTGCTCTGGTCCTCAGAGGATGGATCGTAATGTATCTTCTGTTCATGGTCCTCAGAGGATGGATCGTAATGTATCTTCTGTTCATGGTCCTCAGAGGATGGATCGTAACGTATCTTCTGTTCATGGTCCTCAGAGGATGGATCGCAACGTATCTTCTGTTCATGGTCCTCAGAGGATGGATCGTAATGTATCTTCTGTTCATGGTCCTCAGAGGATGGATCGTAATGTATCTTCTGTTCATGGTCCTCAGAGGATGGATCGCAATGTATCTTCTGTTCATGGTCCTCAGAGGATGGATCGTAATGTATCTTCTGTTCATGGTCCTCAGAGGATGGATCGCAATGTATCTTCTGTTCATGGTCCTCAGAGGATGGATTGTAACGTATCTTCTGTTCATGGTCCTCAGAGGATGGATCGCAATGTATCTTCTGTTCATGGTCCTCAGAGGATGGATCGCAATGTATCTTCTGTTCATGGTCCTCAGAGGATGCATCCAATAACTGCATAACGTTCATTGATACGTGAAGATAAACAGAATCCTGATGCAAAAGAAGCAGAAGATGTGACATGATTGTAAACGTTTAAACAGATGATCACACCAATTATTCCCTCAGTGATCATTTAGTCTATGAAGTTAAAATGATTTCAATTCAAAATACTTTTATGTGCATGTAAAAAAACAGGGTTAGACTCTGACTACACACACACACACACACACACACACACACACACACACACACACACACACACACACACACAGACACACACACACACACACACAGACACAGACACACACACACACACACACTCACACTCACACACACAGACACACACACTCACACACACACACACAGACAGACACACACAGACACACACACACACACACACACACAGACAGACACACACACACACACACAGACAGACACACACACACACACACACACACAGACAGACACACACAGACACACACACACACACACACAGACACACACACACACACACACACACACACACACACACACACACACAGACACACACACACACACACACACACACACACAGACACAAACACTCACTCACTCACTCAAACACACACTCACACACACAGACACACACACAGACACACACACTGGGCTTGTTTACTCGTGCACGTTCCATCCAATCACGGCTCGGCGACTTGACGCAGCGCAGGTCGCCTCCTCTGACAACAACAACATGTGAGACAACGTCTTTGTTCTCCTCCTCTCTTCTTCTTCTACTACACCTCTCTGTGAGCGGGGGGAGGAGAGGAGGAGGAGGAGGAGAGTACGAGGGGACGAGGAGAGGAGGGGAGGAGGAGGAGGAGGAGGAGAGGAGGAGGAGGAGGGGAGGAGGAGAGGTCTGGTGTGCTCGTCTCCTCCTCTCTATGGTTCATGTTGTTTTGGCCGTTGGTTGATTTGCTGTAACTTTTCCTCATTGATTGTTACAGTTTTTCACTTTGATACTATTTTCAGAACTTTGATGTCACTTTTCAAACCGTTGTGCCGCTGACGTAATACGTATATAAGATATATGTGAATATAATCCATCCAATACATGCTTGTCATCGTGGTCTTTGCCGCCAAAACCTCATTGAAGATCCTTTGAGTTCTCCTCATCTTCTTCAGGTTGGTGGATCAGTGTATTTTTTGAAGTGAAGGACGACTTCCTGTAGAAGCAGAAGCCGATCCGAGGTCCAGACCGAGTGGTCGTAGGGAGGCGAGGGAGGCGAGGGAGGCGAGGGAGGGGAAAGGGAGGCCGGAACACAAAGAATCATTTAAACTCTCCTTCAGGTTTGAGAAGCTGCTTTTAACCCTCCACCCCCCTCCACCACCTCCACCCTGAGCCCCCCCTCACAAAGAGCACCGACTCTGCAGGATCCTCCGCGTCGTTTCTCGGCTGCGATGATGCATCCACGCAGCGCTTGTTGCGATCGAGCGGCGCGGCGATACGTCTCCGGGTGGCGTACAGATGGTGTAATTATCTCCTGGTGGGGTCATTAGAGGATCAATGCGGGCCGGTGACGGAGGTGAGCTGATGAGGGGGGGGGGGTCTCTGACACTTCACTTTCATTAATTGTGTGTAATAAGGGATTCCTGTAGCTGTGAATGCAACCGGTTTGACCTTTGACCCCTAAAGCCTCACTAACGTGTCTCACGTGTTGGCAGCTTTCTCACTGGTTTCATTCCTCTGAAATACTTCAGACGTCTGTTGGGGCACGAAGAGCTTCCTGTTTCAGTTTTTTTTTATTGCTAAACGTCAGCGGGCACAACTGGAGTCACATGTGCAAAACTCTGACTCCAGTCTGCAGCAGCAACAGTCACCTGAGCTCAACCGCTCACATCACCTGCACAACTCACTGCAAGCAACACAACTCTTAACACACAACACAAACAGGCTCAGTGCAGCAAACACTGAGAACACACACTGTCACTCACACACTGAGAGTACAAACACACAAAATACTCACTGTTCATCTTTACACTTTCAACCATTTCAGTGACGTCATACAAAGTAAGATTTTCTTCAAAGAAAAGAGTCACATTCTTTCACATGATTTATTACATTTTTAGAACATAACAATTCTTTAAGGTAAATGAAAATTAGCCGTTTGCTTCAATCGTCTGTAGTAATTTACAGAATTACAGTAATGAGAAAAAGGTAGAAAGTAAAAGTACAGACTGTAATGTGAACAAATAAGTGAGGGCTGATCTGCCTCTCTGGCATCAGGACACAGGTTCTCATCACCATCACATCTGATGTTCTCTCTCCATCAACCTGGGGAAGAACCTTCTGGAAGCCTCGTCCATCCCTGGCCGTCCTCTGGACTCGTGTCCTCACATCCGGCTTCCCAAAGAGACATCTGGTCATGTGGGTGGAGACCAAACACCTTCCACCTCCAGGCAGAGAGAAACTCCTCTCACCGGTTTGTGTGGTGGAGAAGTTGCATCACAGACGCCACTGTGGATGTTTGCAGATCGGGTTCCACCCTCAACGCTCTCAGTGAGAGACGTGGTTCACCACATGGTCCATAAGTGAAGCCTTATTCCATCTGAAGTAACAGCTCTTTGTCTTCTTTGTCTCCCTCCACCAACCCGTCTTCCTTCTTCCACTTCCAGAATGAGTCTTTCTCAGCTCGACCTGTATATGTGTATATATATACATCTATATAAATATAGATGTATATATACACATATATATACAACGTCGGGCGACCAGTCCAGGGTACACCCTGGACTGGTCGCCAGCCAATCGCAGGGCTACACAAAGTGCTGTAAATCCACAGTGTTGTGCAGGTTGTGGAGACGTCATGTGATCAGCGTGTAGAGTTTTGAAAACTGTGTTCGAGCAATGAAAAGGATCTAGAGTTCGGTCCTCATGAACTGCTGCTGTGCAAACTGGAGAGTTTTGCACACGTGACTCCAGTTGTGTCCGCTGACGTTTAGCAACCGAAAAAAATGTAAGAGTTTCACAACAAAACAGCTGAGATCGACTTCAGGATCATCAGCTGATCACCGAGAAAACTGCAGAGGGCCCAAAAAAAACAGACAACCCCAATATTCAGAGTTAAGTCATGATTGACTGTAAAAGCAGTTCAACGTCCAAGTTCAACAGTATTCATCCTGCCACGTAACCCTCCCACTCGATGAATAACGTCCTCCTTTAAGCCTGAAGCTAATATAAATAAAAGATTTGGTGTCTGTTTTAAAACTGTTAATCTCTGTTAAAATGGTCAATATTTCAAAGCCGCATGTTTAACGTCTGGGAATAAAACTACTTAATGAAGGAACCATGGCCAACATTCACTGTTATTTAAAAATGAGACTTGACGTTGTCGGAGGAGCAGGAAGTCAGATCACTTTGCTTTCTTCCAATGGATCATCCCAAAATAACAAGTTCCCCCGAGGGGACAAACACAATATGTCTTTGTTATAATTCATTTCCCAGAGAACCCAGTTAAGAGTCAAAGTAAGAGCAGCCCTCTGGATGTCATTTAAACACAATGAAGGCTTATGGAGTCCAAGGAGAAGAACTCAGCTGAACTCCGGGTCAAGTGAGGACAGCTGGTTCATCCCCAATCTGATTTACACACTTTGATATGACATATTCTTCCTGTTAATGTCATTGTACTCGACCAGCAACACTTGTGTGCCCCAAATCAATCTGCATTATCTTCCTCTTACGCTTATTTCTTGCTTCCAAGTTGAGTTTTTTGTTTTGTTAGAAAGCACTTATCAAAACAGACACAGGCTTCCTCATAAAAGTGATAACGTTATGAGCACATGAGCCACAAAGACTTGAGAAGACCATTAAGGACTAAAGCACGATGACAGAAACCACAGCTGGAATAAAAGCTATGGAGAGTTCGGGACGCGTGTCCATCTACTCGAGTGGAACAAACCGCTGGACCTCTTCGTGCCGACCGTTCATTACCTGTAGAAGTGGATTTAGTACTAGTACCACGAGCAGTAATCATAAACAATGTACCAAGTAAATAGTACCAGGCAGGAGGCCCCGTTTGGGCTCTCTGCCCTGGTTTGAGAAGCATTTCCGTGGTGAGAGAGAGGAAAAGTATGGAGCAGTGTGACTGTTCTAATGAACAGGCTCCAAGCAGCCTAACTAGACCCAGAACTCCTTCCACTGGAAGCAGGAGCTGCATCGAGCCCCGGCCTGTCCTCGCTTAGGACAGCGTCTCCATGACAACAGCAGGATTCACGGAAGGGCAGCACACGGATAGAAGCCGTGTGTTTGTTGTGTTCTTAGTGTGCGCCGTCGCTCTGGCTGGCCTTCCGCCCCCTGAGCTCCTCCTGGGTCCTGAGACTCTCCCAGGCAGGTTAGATTAGCAATCTGTCCAGTATGCTGTGGACCCCCGTCCTCTGACTGGGTGTGTCCAGGATGCAGGCAGGGCTCCTCATGCTGAACCACATCAACAGACTTGTTTCTGCTTGAAGAATCGCCGGTTCTCCCGAGTTCCTTGTAGACCCTCCGATGGAAAGTCTCATACCTCACAACCATGGGCAGTTTGAGGGGGGGGCGGCATGTGGAGGACCGCTGAACCAAAATAAATGCCACTCTCACGAACAAGAACAAAGGAGTCTATATGTGATCAACAGTTTGGCTGTAAAAAGTGTATCAAATAAGGATTCTCATACTTTAGACTTTTATTGTGAAGGTCTCCAACCAACATCTGGGTAACCAAATCTTTTCTGTTCTTTTTGTTCTCCAGTAAATGTCCCAAACACAGTAGTGGAAGCGATGACCCGGCAGGAGTCCCTTCAGTCCTTCAGCAAGAACGGAAAACCCTCCTCCTCCTCGTCCACCTCCTCCTCCACCCCCGCCACCACCCTCATGCGCTCCATGGTCTTCCCCCACTCCCCCTGCCCGAGGAACTTCTCCCTCTTGGACAAGGTGGGGATCGGGGTTCAGTCGGACGTCAGTTACGGACAGTTGGGGTCGAAGAACCAGCGTGTTCTGGCGAGCCCGACCTCCACCAGCCAGCTCAGCAGTGACTTCAGCGACTGGCACCTGTGGAAGTGTGGCCAGTGCTTCAAGACCTTCACCCAGAGGATCCTGCTGCAGATGCACGTCTGTCCGCAGAATCCGGACAGGTAAGACAACCTCTTTTAGGTCTCCATTTTTCAATTCCATTAACAAATCAAAGGTTTCCCTCAGAGGGATTCACAGGACATCATCGAAACCGAAGATGTTTGGTGCTGAGTGAAAGCATCTTCATCATCAAAAGAGTTGAAGGTCATTTATTTTCCTCATGAACGTTACTGCTGGATAAAACCTTTACTTGGAGTTTCTGTTCTTAAATTCCTTAAATTAACTCAAATGTTCACAAACTGTCACAAAAGATGGTTCTCCGCGTTCCAGTTTAAAGCTTTTAACCCTGGTAGATGGAATAGAGGGATTCAGTGTGTGGTGGAGAACCACCCTCCTGTTTGCCATCTATAGCTGTCATTTTAATTAACAGTGTCGGCTCGGTCCGTTTTCTGGAGTTTCCTTCCCCTTCCGTCTTCCTCCCAACAAAGACATGCAGCTCATGTTACTCGTTGAGTAGCAGTTAGTTCACATCGGCTCCCCGATGGATAAGCGGTTAAAGGTAATTGATCCATAGAGGAAGAGATTTTCTACTTGCAATTGTTTAGCATCTTTTAGTTGTTCCGACCACCAGAGCGCTTTAACGCTGCGTGTCATCATTAACCCCTTGATGCTGCCATGCCCGCTGCCATGCCCCCTGCCATACACGCTGCCATGCCCGCTGCCATACACGCTGCCATGCCCGCTGCCGTGTAAGGCACTGGCTCGTCAGACTTCTGATGGCTTAAAAGAAAACACAATTGAATCTTTTTGGTAATCAAATCAAGTGACCCTTAAACAACATCAGTGTTTGTGTGTCTGTGATAGAACTGAACTGTATCTGCTATAAGGTGGTGAACATCAGTGGTCCCCAACCACCGGGCTGTTTGGTGCCGCACCACAGAAAGCTTATATATATATTTTTTTCTGAAAAATGTTTTATTTTGAAAATTGACCGGATTTTCTCCCAATTATGTGCGCTCGTCTCTCTGACATATTCCCCACGCGTCACCAGGCGTTTTTCTTGTCCTTTTACCGTGCACCCCCCCGCACCCCCCCCCCCCCCCCCCCCCCCGTCGGACCTTCTCGACCGGTCCGCGAAATATTGTCTGACATGAAACCGGTCCGTGAGGCAAAAAAGGTTGGGGACCGCTGGTGAACATGACACGGCATTCCGGTTTTAAAGCTTGTAGCTTTCTCCAGAAGGTGTGATCATTTCTGGCCTTACTATGGTGTCTCACCATCACACCATTTGTGTGTGACAGGAGGTGGGAGTGAGGAGAGCGTAAAAGTGTCCAAGTGTGTGTAACATCTGCCAACTTAATTATAAACACAGAGGAGGGAGGAAGAGGAGCCGTGTGTGTGTATGTGTGTGTGTGTGTGCGTTTGTATTTGTGTATTGGGGGGGGGGCGGAGGATGTATTGGAAATTTTTTGCTTAGCTTTATTTTTTTCAAGCAGCGGAGTCAGAGCGGCGTATAAATCAAGAAGTCGCGTCGTTGAGAAATACCTCGCCTTACGGTGACGGGGGCAGGAAAACAGATGCCACTTATTCAATAAAGTAATACTCACAGGGAAGAAAAATGTGTGCTGAATGTGGAGGGGGGGCTGCCTGTCAATAGGAAGGTTTTATGGGACGGAGGAGCAGATAGAATTCAGCTGAACAAGCCGAATTGGCTCGAGTCCTGGAGCTCCAAGGCGCCAGTGGGCCTCACGCTCATGTGGACTGGGACCAGCAGGCCCGTCGCAGGAACCTTCAACCTCAGTGTTAATAACAGCAGACTTGGGTCAATCGCGTCTGGAGTCCTGTAGGTGGTTCTAGTGCTCATTGCGGACCTTCTAAACGTCCTGTAGGTGGTTACAGTGGTCTTTGAGGAGGAATGGAGTCATGTAGGTGGTTCTAAAGCTCATTGAGGACCTTCTAAACGGTAGGTGGTTACAGTGGTCTTTGAGGAGGTATGGAGTCATGTAGACGGTTCTAAAGCTCATTGAGGACCTTCTAAACGTCCTGTAGGTGCTTACAGTGGTCTTTGAGGAGGTATGGAGTCATGTAGACGGTTCTAAAGCTCATTGAGGACCTTCTAAACGTCCTGTAGGTGCTTACAGTGGTCTTTGAGGAGGTATGGAGTCATGTAGGTGGTTCTAAAGCTCATTGAGGACCTTCTAAACGTCCTGTAGGTGCTTACAGTGGTCTTTGAGGAGGTATGGAGTCATGTAGACGGTTCTAAAGCTCATTGAGGACCTTCTAAACGTCCTGTAGGTGGTTACAGTGGTCTTTGAGGAGGTATGGAGTCATGTATACGGTTCTAAAGCTCATTGAGGACCTTCTAAACGTCCTGTAGGTGCTTACAGTGGTCTACGATTACTGACCCATACTCATTCGGGCATTTATATTGTTCACTGAAGAGGCTCTATGTGGCCTGTAGGTGTTTTTGTGATATTTCCTTTAAGAGGTGCTCTTCTATGTGGTTGACCATTCAAGCTGTTTACTTTTATCCGTCCTCACGTTATCAGAGACGGCCGTCTAGACATCAAACCAATATTTCCCGTCTGTGTACAAAGGAACTGGGCCCATCAAGCATATTCATTCATGTTTACAGGACGTGAACATTTGAGGGCCCTTTACACCAACGTCACCCTCTTTCAGGTTGGTCCTCTTTACGCTGACTGTTCCCAACTTTTAAAAATTCTGTTTCACTTCAAAACAATCGATCGGACAGTTTGTTTGTGTCAGTGAGGCCTTGGAGGTGCTTTTGATTCGGGTGTGAAGCGTGTAACCGGATGAATAACCGCTGCTCGTGTGATGGATGTGTTTACTGCCCTGCTGTTTGAAAGCGTCATTAGCGCTCTCAGTGAAAACGGGCAGCGTTAGCTTAGCGCTTTGATCCTCAGTGCTCACAGCCCAGATGTCATTCTGCTGGTTCATGGTGTTTATCATTGTTTATATGGAAATAATCCCACCTGTATGTCAATGAATGGGAACGTTTACGGCTGATTGAAAGTGTGTATCGTCGCGCGGTTTAGTTTATAGAGGGATTAAGTGCTAATTTTGTCGTTTGTTTTTACCTCGGAGCTGGCCGCGGTTTCAGGTTCTTCAGTTTTTCCACACGATTAAACAAACTCCATTACTGAAGACCTCAATAATCTCACATGAGTAATGGAGCTTGTTCGACTGTTAACTTCATCCCCGGGGATCAACGTCAAAGACCTTTCCCCCAAACAGGGACCTGGAAAGGCTTCCAGACGACAACGCGGCGTTCTCACGGTGCTTGTTTGTACGTTAACGGAGTGGCGATTACGTTCCGATGAGTCAGCGACTCCCGGGGAACGTTGAGGACAATCAACTGTTTCCACATTAAGCAGAGAAGATCTCGTGTTGCTCTGATTGTTTTGCAGTAACATCATAAAACATGCAGGGCTGTTTGGTGTTGAAAAGCAACCGACTAAAAAATCAACGCGCCGTCTCCACAAGGCGAAGGAACGAGAAGTCGACGGCCGACAGGCGGAACGCGGAGCCGCGAACACGCCGACCCACGAATCCACTTCCTGTCCGGCTGAAACCTTCCCAGAAACAACACGGGAATGTTTGCATGTCGGCCTCCAGCAACACTGTCGGCGTTCGGGTTTATCAGCCTGTTGAGCCTCTTGGCATTGAACACTAACACAGATGTGTGTGTGTGTCTGCAGCGCACAGATGTGTGTGTGTGTCTGCAGCACACAGATGTGTGTGTGTGTCTGCAGCACACAGATGTGTGTGTGTGTGTGAGTCTGTTTCTATCCCATGAAGAGGTTCGTGTTTATTGACTTGTTTTAATTCAGTATAAATATTTAGTCTGTGACATCGTGGCTACCAGATATCATTTGTATATTTATTCTCTTGCTTTATTGGATCTTAAATGTAACGATGAACTAGTTGAAGTAGTCGTGTAAGGTTTGATTGACAGGGAGAGTCTTTAATTGATGGATTCATCACAACAGGCTTTTCATTTAGAGTTTATTGGTCACAGCGTATTTAACAGACGTTTAACCTGCTGATTCTGTTTTCAGGGACTTAATTCTGTATTTAGTTTTTAGTAAAGAACAAAGATCCACATTAAACTACTTTTAGATTCAAATTGAAGCTGACATTATTCATTATTTATCTAGTCTGGATGTGACTTGATGAGTTTTGGTAAAACAACGTTCTTCTTTGTTTGAGGCTTTTTTTTAAAAGCTCTTTACGTGAATTATTGATCTGATGGAAATAATCTGTCACTGTCACTTTGATCCCCGTTGTTTCACCGTAAATATGAAGTTATTGTTAATAATCTAAAGACCACGATGGTGTTTTAAAGCCCTCTGAACTACACTACCCACAATCCCCCTGGCACGACATCGCCGGCTCTGGGCTCGTTTGAGGAGAATCAGACGAGGACTTAATGAGCTTTCTGCCTGAAAGGACGTCTGCTCATATACACACACACTGCACATAGGTGTGCGTCTGTGTGTGTTCACAGAGCCATTGATTGTGTATTGACGAGGCGGCAGCAGTGATTTATAGCCGCTGGTCTCTGGAGGAACGACGTCTTCATACACAGGAGGACAGACGAGTCCTCACGGCGCAGAGACACACACACACACACACACACACACACACAGACACACACACACACACAGACACACACAGACACACACACAGACACACAGAGACACACACACACACACACACAGACAGACACAGACACACACAGACACACACACAGACACACACACATAGACACACACACACACAAACAGACAGACACACACACACACACACACACACACACACACACACACAGATGACGGCGTTGTGTATCACATCAATAAATCTAACAAAGGTTCATTTTTTCTTTACTTTACTTCCTGCTTGTATTTCCAGAGGCTTTTATTCTGAAGTCTTGCTTCCCTTCTTTTGTCCAGATCTGATTTCTACGAGTAGTTTTCTGTTTTGTCAAACTTGGCACATCGAGAGTTTCTGCTGCTTCCCGACCACCTAGCCGACCTCTGACCTCTCCGATGAAATGAAAACACGCACGTGAGCCGCTGAGGCTTCGTTCCCATGTCGTCGTAGCAACCAGACTGCCGAGGTTTCGTCTCTCTGTCATCGGCTCGCGTGTTTAGAGGCGCCGACGCAGCAACTCTGTTGTCGTTGCCTCGCCACGTGTTGAAAGGCGACGCAAGGTTTATTGTCCCGAACCGCGTCTCCCAGACGTGTTGAAACCGACAGACTTTATGGATCACACACACACATGCACACACACACACTATAAGTGGAAACAACATGGCAGCCGGTT